>NW_016107356.1:8048916-8160960 GCF_001604975.1 Cebus imitator
TGAATCAAATTTGTATACTGATCTGGTAGGGGAGGATAAGTGGACTTACAAAGAAAGAGAGAACGGGAGAGAGAGAAGAAAAAAGAGTGAGACAGGACAGAAGACAGAGAAGGAAGAGAGGACAAATGAGAGAGACAGAGAGAGAAAGTGAGAGAGAAGGAAGAGAGAGAGGATGAATGAGAGAGACAGAGACAGAGAGAAGGGAGAGAGAGAGGAGGAATGAGAGAGACAGAGAGAGGGAGAGGAGGAATGAGAGAGACAGAGACAGAGAGAAGGGAGAGAGAGAGGAGGAATGAGAGAGACAGAGAAGGGGAGAAAGGGAGATGAAAGGACAGAGAGGAGAGAGAGAGAAAAAAAGTACTTGGGGAGAGAGTATTTGAGGAGCATGTAGGAGATGGGACCCAGGACACACGCAGAGGAATCTGTCCATGGCATTCACTGTAGTAGGAAGGGAAACAGGGGAGGTGGATCTGTAGATTTGCCAGTGGGAGGGGATGGAAAAGAATAAAAATTCCTGGCAGCACACCAGCTTGGCCTTCCCACATTAGTACTGCTGTAATAACGACTTGGGAGTAATAATCCAAAATTTGGATGTGGAGAAGGAGATGACACTGCATCACTTTGATCCAAATGGTGTTTTTATGATTGCACTAAATATGTTTATGACGTTTATAAGAAGAAAGTCTAGAATGCTGAGCAAAAGGATGCCTTTGGGAAAGGACATGAACATTTTGCTGACAACCATACCCCCGTGCTTGCCTCTCTTCTCCCCCAGGCCTTTCACTCCTTCTAGCTCTTTTGTTGGGCTACACCTGCAAGGTTGACCAGCAGCTCCACATCAGAGGACTCAGCTTTTGGAGGCGTTACCCCAGGAACGGTAATGGGGTCTTTTTGAGTCAAATCACTTGTCTTCCCAAGTGAACTTATAAACAGAGATACTCATTATTGAGCTGATATGATAGTGTTAATGGAGATGGCTCAGATTCTAGAAGTATTCCTGGAACAGGCTAACTGGACCATCTGAAATGATTCATATCATGTGTGGTCTTCAGGAGTCCCCAAGGAGAAAGAAAATAATTTTTATGCTAGTAACTTTTATCTCAGTCTTTTAAAACTGTATGTTGTAATGTATAAAAAATTAATACAATAATATGTGCATATAAGTTATGTCTAAATATACAATCGTACAGTGGTGTGATCACAACCTTCATCCTGAAGGAAGAATGTGGTCTCACAAGCCTGCACACACACACACACACACATGCACACGCACACACGACCATGCATGGCAGTTGTGAGACAGTAAAGCAATGGATGTTCATTGACATTCCTGTTGGTGGCTGTCCTTTCAAAAGTCTCTCCTGGTGAGTTTGGAACACAGATCACTTGGCACAGAGAATGGAAGATACCCATGCACCTTCTGAGCTGAGTCGTGAGGGGCTGTCTTTTGGAGGAACGTTTGCATCTCTGCAGTGTTTGCACCAAAAGGATGACCCTGCAATAGTCACACTATATATTAACTGGCATATAGAATGTTATATGTATACCTGCCATGAGCCTTTCTGCAGTGGACTAACGGGCCTAGAGTGCTGGCCTCTCTGCAGGAGCTGCTCGAGGCAGGTGAGCGTGACTGTGTTCCTCAGAAGGACACCACCTATTCTTAGGGTCCTGATTCTTTCTGGTCCTCACAAGGCCATTTGTGAAATGAGGCGATCAATATCCCACCCACCCGAACCCCGTGATTTCTTAGTGGAAATAGCTAATGCCCATTGTGTGTTTACTCAGTGTCAGGTGCAACTCTGCATTAGTGCGCTAATGCAGAGAAACATATATTAAAGATAAGGAAACCGGCCCACGTGGTCAGAATTTGCTCACAACTACGGCGCGGCAGACTGAAATTTGCTTTCATCTAGCCTGTCTCCAAAGCCCGCAGTCTGAAGCACGGTGCTTTTTGCCTCGTGCACTCTCAGCTGCTTGCAGCTGCAGGCACAATGACTCCAGATTTACAAAGGCCCACAAGTTTAGACATCCACATTTACATAATGACTTAAGGATTTGCAGATGTCTGGGAAAAAATTATCCTGCTCACTTGGATTATGGGAACTGTGTCTCAACTTTCATTTTGCATGTGTGCACAATATTCTCAGGTAATCTCTGCAAAATAATATCCTGTCATATAGTTAAAGATTATAAACGTGGTCCTTTCACCTTTGTTTTTGCCCTAATGGCCAAAGGATGGAGGTTAGTGAGTGAACGTATTTACTCCTTTTATCTGCACTAGGAGTGTTTTGTTGGATGTATTTCCACGTAGCAATACGAAGCCAAATAAGATATTTACAGTTTTTTCTAAGATAAGATACATGTTTCACCTCAGTTGCAATTGAGTTAGCTTAAAATAAAGTGCATTTATTTGACTAGATGGTTTATGCCGGTTGCCCCGCTGTGTTTTTTCCTTCTGTTGGATTGTAGTCTAGGTACTAAGCCAGTACAAAGACAGAAATGAAGATTTACAACGTTTTCAAAGATTATATGGGCCCTTGGATGTGACATTTTAAATAGGAGCCGACTTGAGGTCAAAAGCTTTCAAATCAACTGGTAAGTACTTAACAGAGTCCTTCCTTCATGACAAGGATGAAACACGGAGTGGATTACACAAGGTGAATCTGGACAGGTGGGGCCTGAGGTCACGTCTGATCCCAGCAATAGTGTTTTGCGTGGGGACTTCTACTGCCCTCTTGGCCCCTCTGTTTGACCTGGTCGTGGTCCGTTTGCAGTCACTCTCATAGCATGTCATACATTCCTACACATTCTCTTTTTCTGTGCTCAACTCAGGCGCACCCTGCCTGGTACCCCTGACAGCTTTTGGGAGAAGAAAACTCCAGCCCTTCTCTATGGATCATGTCTTCAGGGTGTACGGGTCCAAATATTGCTTTATTCATAAAACGGGTAGCTAGAAAGCTGTCCCACCGAGACTAAAAGGAATGGAGTAAATCGTCCTCCCTTCATTCAGCCGTGGCTTCTGACCATTAGATAGTTGTTCGCATACCTGTGTGCACACCTGTTGTCATTCTGTTTGGACAGATGACTAACATATATTGCAGGTTCTTCAGAGGATGCACAGTTAATCAAATCATAATGACCTGAATAATATAATCTGAAGAATTAAAAGCAGGGCTTCTGGTATTTGTTCTAAATGCATTCATATAAATATCTGATTGTTCTTTCCAAGTTATATTTGGTAGGGGCAAGTTGGCAGTCCCCATCACTCTCTAGAAAGGGTTTATGAGCAGCTACCTGGCTGCGTGATGGAGGCACTAGGGGAATTGTCTGGAAGCTGGGTATGCATATAGCAAGCACGTTGGTTTCGGGGCAGAATAGGGAGTTAGGGTGACCAAGGGTTAAGGCATAAGCAAAAGAACAGCAGGTGCTGCCAGTTCTGGGGAAGATTAGGCCATGCAGGCCACACCCCACTCCCGAGATAACAAGACGGAAGTCTCCACTTCAGTCTCTGATTGGTCGTGGGCCAATCCTTCATAGGGTGTAACCAATTGGAGGCCTCTGAAGGGCACCTGGGGTGTTACCAAGTTCTTCTAGCTTAATAAAAACCCTGTTTGGGGGTCTCTTGAGCTGCCTTCTCGGCCCGTTCACACCCTGTGGAGTGTACTTTTGCCTCAATAAATCTGTGCTTTTGTTACTCTGTTCTCCGCTGCTTGTCTTGCATTGCGTCGTTCTTGTGTTGCTTTGTGCATTTTGTTCAATTCTTTGTTCAACACGCCAAGAAGCTGGACAACTCACAGTCAAGACCTTCTGTCCTGTAGCAGGTTTACTTAGACGGTACACTTATGCCTGTTTGGGGGCTTGGAGAAATACCCACTGAAGCCGCCTTTTGGGTTATGTCTTGATGAGGGTAGGGAGAGGGAATTCCTCTTAGAGAGTTTGATATAGGACAAATTAAAAAAAAAAACTATCAAAAAAAAAAAAAGGTTTTTCTTTGAGACAGGGTCTCACTCTCACCCAGGCTGGAGAGCAGTGGTGTGATCAGGGCTCACTGCAGCCTCAACCTCCTAGGCTCAAGCAATCCTCCCTCCTCAGCCTCCTGATTAGCTGGGACTACAGGTGTGGTATACCACCATGGCCATCTAATCTTTTGTATTTTTGGTAGAGACAAGGTTTCACTATGTTGCCCAGGCTGGTCTCACTTGAACTCCTGGGCTCAAGTGATCCACCTACCTTGGTCTGCCAAAGTGCTGAGAGGGAATGAGCCATCACACTCAGCTACTGTAACTTTTAGAAGTGTAGTGTCAAGGTTGACAGCATCGGTTTGGGACATCGAGCAATGGAACGGTATATATATGCAAAGGTAGGCAGGTACTTAACTAGCCTGGAACAGGACTGAAACAGAGGTTTGATTTTCTGCTTTTACGTGGTGGGCCAGGGAGTTTGGAGGCTCAGCAATGAAGAGAACTGGGGGATGAATCTATGCAAGGAAAATGAGAACTATAAATGCTACCTGCTGCCCTGGTTATGTTGGGTAACAAAGCACCTCAAATCCACTAACTTATAATAACACCTGTTTATGCTGCTCACATTCTGTGGCCAGGCAGTTCTTCTGCTCCACGTGTCACTGATGGGGTTACTCACTGGTATTCAACTGACACCTGGGCTTGGCTTGGGGCACAAAGAGGCTTTACTCACTTGCTGGGAGGCTGGGCTTGGATTAGCCTCTCTCCCTCTCTGTGGGTGTTGGGTCTTTTCTATAGATCAGTCAAATGCCTCAGAGGAAAGCTTAGGCTCCACAGGCAAGTGCTCCAAGAGGCAGGAAGCGGAAGCTGCCAGCCCAGGTGGAAACTGGCACAGCACCACTCCCGCTGTGTTCTATTGGTCAAAGCAGTCCTGGGCCACCCACACTCAAGGCGAGGGGGAAGAGGCCCATCCCTCCATGGGAAGAAAGTCAGAGACTTGGTGGCCATCTTTAACCTGCCCACCTCCCCTTCCATGTGAAGGTGGCTTTTGTTCTATACTTTGTTTTAGTCTATGCTTTTCTTCCCCCAGCACATAGTGACAGTGAGCAAAGGCAGACAAGGAGGCTGTGTTTCTTCCTGGGAAGCAGTGATGTGGAGAGGAGTCCTAGTCTCAGCAAGGTAGAGAACTTATGGGAGCAGAGACTGGGGGAGAGGTGATTGAATGACTCTAAGATACCTGAATGATCCTCAGAAGGATGTGGAAGAGCTCTGAGTTTTCCACAATATGTGAGAGCGGGTATTGACTTGTGACGGGGCTACACCCCAGTAAACCCATTGTAAGTAGAAAATTCCATAAGTCAAAAATACATTTAATACCTGAATAAACCCACAGTAAAATAAAAAAGCTGTTATGTCAAAATATCGCAAGTTGGTGACTGTCTGTATTTGCTTAGTAATGGATAGCGTGATGCTAGGGAACACCTGGTTCCTATAGCAGAGAGTGCGGTAAGAATAATAATCACTAATTTTTCCTGCTTCTTCCCCAACAGATGGAAAACTTGACAAAAATAGGATTTTGTCTGTCCCGTTCTATTCTCTGCCATGTCCCAAGCCCCCAGCAAGTGTTCAATTAACCCTTTGTGAAATACA
This sequence comes from Cebus imitator, assembly GCF_001604975.1. NCBI lineage: Eukaryota > Metazoa > Chordata > Mammalia > Primates > Cebidae > Cebus > Cebus imitator. Next base: position 8,054,529 of record NW_016107356.1, read on the forward strand.
TACGAAACCGAAAATGCATTGCTTGCTGTGTGCTATTCACTCTGTTGGTATTTTACCTGTATTACTACATTTAATGTCATGACAATCCTATGCTGCTATTATCCCCATTTGACAAATAAAGAGAACAAGGCTTAGAGATAATAATTTAGGACACAGGGCATAGATGAAGTTTGAATCCAGGGATGTCCAACTCTGAGCTATCCACCAGTAGGCATTCTGGCTTTCCATCATGAGTATTATTCTTACAATGTACACAGAGCTGGATCCATTCTTAAGGCAATTATAGTTTATTTAATTGGGGAAATGAAGTGGGGAAGATGTGAGATGGTAAGAATATAAGTAAATAAGGACTGAAATATATCACCAGACCATGCAGGAGAACAAATGTCCAAAACGGATCTTGATAATAAGTTCCACGAATCCAAATGACCCAGAAATCTAAGGACAGCAGAGACCTGAGGAAGCTTCATGGAGAAGTTGAGACTCATAAGACGGAAAAGATGGAAGGGACGGTGTAGAGGGTAGGGCTGGGGGTACCTGCCATCGTGTGGGGGAAGAGGGCAGGGGCAGGAGAGAGGCATGGGGCACAAAAAATACAAGGCACATTGGAGGAATGTGAGCAGACCCCAGGGCAGGTCCTCGCTAGACTAAAAACTGTTCCACAGATAACACCCCATGAGAGGTAGAACTCTAGGAAATGGAAAGGTGAGGATCGTAAAAGGACTGACTCCAGCTGACTGTAAGTAATCATAGATTATGTATCTTTAAATGTACATACTGTAAAATCCATTCTTTTTTGTGTATAGATCTATGAGTTTTGACAAATGCATGGACTTACAAGCCACCATTAAAATCACGATGCTGAACAATCCCAATATTTCCAAACAATTTCATTGTACTGCCCTTCATGATAGACCTGCTGGAAGAAAGGAAAGCCTGGATTAGGGAGTGGCAGTGGACGTCGTGGTTGCGAGGACCTAGGGACCAGGCAGATACCCCACCAGACAGTGGGCACCCTCTAAACTGAACCGTCTTTCACTGATTCTTCACCATGAACCACAGTCCCATAATTTTGGTCTTTATGATTTTCAAAATTTTTTGTTTTTCAAACCAAGTGTTCAAACTCTATCATAGTTTCAGATTAGTAGTCTATGTTTTTCTTATGGCTCCATTGATTAAATAATTTCAGTGGCATATATTTATCTCAAAGTAGTGGGGATAAAAAACAAGTTGAGAACAAGAAGCTAATGTCATCAAGACACAAGAAAGTAAAATAGGAAGGAAGAAAAAAGAAAGGTCTGGATCTTCAGAGACAAGGGAGAGGTATGGCAAGGCAGAAGACCCTAAGAGTTCAATATCAAGAGAGGTAATACCTCCACTCTTATGGAAAATATTCCCAGGAATTCAAGGTTGGTCAGTTCTGTGTCCATAATTTGCTTGGACTTGCAAGAGAACCCCAACTTTAACGGAAAAAGAAAACAGGTAAAAATATCCTCTGCTCAAGCCTAGTGACTTTTCTTATCTGAAATAAAGGAAATAACTCAATAATGTTGCTGGACTTTCTTTTTCCTCTTCTAAGAAATTTCAAGTTGTTGGCTACCCAAGAGCTGCATTCTAGACTTCTTCCTCTCGTCCCACTGGGCAGAAACATAGGCTGATATTTTCCTTCTTCAGTATAATAATTTCATTTTAAGGACAGTCAGGTCCTCTAAATGTGATATTATTTTGGTTTAGCCTTTAAACGGAATAAGCCATCCAAACACTGATAAAAGCAATGTGTCTGAGCTTCCCATATTTACTCGGCACCCAGTAACATTTAGCTCTTATCTACTGAGAATATGACAGTGGCAACAGTAGGAAACTTAAGTCAGAGTCTGCAGGTTCTTATTTAATATCTATAGACACTAAAATATTTGCATCTGGATTTAAACAGAATTACACTGAGAATATGTAATTCCAACAGTTGGAGGAAATGGCTCCTGTGATCAGTACAGTTTGCCACAGTTTTAGACACGTGGGTGACAGTGACTGACTTTCATATTTCTGTCCTTGGCAGCATGACTTCACATGACTGAGTTGCAGTTGCTCTCAGAGGGGATTGCAGCCTGCAGTCCGGGTCTTAGAGCTTCTGAATGCAGCAGAGAACCAGTTTTCTGAGCCACTATCATTATTAACAAAGCGATGGGGATTTTAAAAATCAGAGAGTTCTGGCAGCATATTAAATATGGAATGATAAGGGCCAGGCCTTTGGAGGGTTGAAGAAAACCGTTTTCCCAACAAACTCACATCCTGTGAGCTGCATTTCTCACCGTATCCTCAGCTCTGTGTGCTATTCATATGAAATCAACCAGGGACATCTGATTGTGCTCTGCTTTTTCTCTTGGAATGCTCCTCCCCTCCTCCTCACCCATAGAAATTTGATTCCCTTGTCATAACTGAACTCAAATCCTGCCTCCTCCACCAAGACACCCTCTCTGAGCCTTCCTTTCCCAACTGCAGTCGGAATGAGTCCTTTCCTACTTGAGACTTTTATTATATGGCCCTTTGTCCCTAACACTGTGTTTCCAAGCAATGCACACACGGGTTTACATGCCTGTCCTCTACCGCGTGCCAGACTGTCACCTTCTCTGATTAGCGGGGGTGGGGTCTCTGCATTAGCAGAAACCACAGTAGCACTTTGCACGTCCTTATGCAGTCAGGTTTTGGGGAGCTGAATCTGTTCATGCACACTTGGCCCTTGTGCTGTGCTCAAAGCTGCTCCAAAGACACGGGGCTGCCTCCTCTCTGTGGATGTTCCTGGCTGGGGCAGCCTCTTTTCCACACATCAGCCTGCAGCATGATGTGCAGTCTTAACAGAGCGGCAAAAATAAATGTAATGTTTCTTACTCAGCAACTGTAGAATGTGCACACCTGCAAGTGGCGTGTGTGCATGTGACAGTGTGTGCATTTGTGTGATTGTGTGTGTGTATGAGAGAGAGAGAAACTGTTCATCTGACTGTCATGGACTGTATCAGATATAACTGTCTATGTCACATAACCACATATTAGACTTAAATGTTACTGTTTCAAGTTTTTAACATTAAAAAATTCATTTTGATTTTCCTTTTGTTCTTGTCCTCTGATGTCACCTTCCTTCCCACAACACACACTGCTGCTATTGATTTGTTCATATCATGGGTTCCTGACCCACAATCAGAAAGTGGAAGTCACAGTAGAAACACAACACTTTCATTCTGAGTGCCCATGGTGAGCTGTTGCCTATTTTCGGGAGGTAGATATTCACGCTGGAATACTGCTTTGAAGACTATGTGCCTTGAGTTCAGAAAATACATTTGATTTAACAACCCCCTCCCCCCAGCCTTTTGTTTTGCAGAGAATGAAGACTCAGTCATATCTCAGGAAGTCTTAGACCCGAACGTGACAAAGGCTTCCCTGCTTCGTGTCATCATCAGTCAGGATGCTGTCTCCCTTTATCTTTTGTCCTATGTGCTGGGAGGACATGGTCCAGGGTGAAGTGAAAAATGAAGAGAAATGTATAACTTTATTTGCATGTTTCTAATCATCCTTTAACAGCAAGAACAATACACTGTATTATAATAGACAAATTTACTCTCTTGAGCTTCCTCCATCTAGAGAAGTCTACGGACTATTTTGATTACCCTTGTAAGATTTTTCTCTAGCTCAAGCAGCATCTCTCAAAGTGTCAACTGTTCACCTTTAACTCCAGTTCATGCTGCTTTTTCTGGCTGTGCTGCTAGACCGAATGCATCGCTAACACCTGCGCAGGGGACACAGCAGATTTTAGCGATGCTTCCATGGTCTGCAATGGGAGGGAGCACTTCCCATGTGTCCCAAATGAAAACAAGCAGAACTTCATGTATGAGCATAGATGCAAGTACATACACTTAGAAGAATATGCCGATGTACACATGCCTCCAGGGCAGCTGCTTTCGGGACAGAAAGGGAAAGACTTGGATTGTGTGTCTCTGCATGAGCTCAAATGAGAAAGGGGTTCCCTCACCAAATATTCAACTCATTGATGTTTGTTGCTAATTCTGAGCTGGAGGCTAATGAAAAAATCAAACACTGGCTCCTTCATCCCAGATTTGTAAACTTTACTACTGATAGGCCCTCTAAGAATAGGCCTTGAACCTTTCTGTCTTCTAACTTATAACCCATCTTCTAATGTTCAAGTGATTCTGCTCTGTTCAAGAATCCACCCCGTCATGTTTGGGAGACTTTGGCAAACCCAATGAGAGACGAGGACAAACAGAATCAACAGAGGAGGAGGTGCTGACCAGGTTCTGACCCAGGAGCATGTCTTGAGAAGAAACTAAGCCCTTCCTCAATACCTCCCCTCCAAGCTTGCACTGCTCCTTGACTCAGATCACAAATCCTGGGAAATCTGAAATCTGTTGCCCAACCTCAGCGTCATTTCCTATTTCTGTTTTTGGAGTAGAGCAAAAGGACTCAGAAGATCAATATGGCTTGTTCCTGCTCTTTTCCTTCTAGTCAACATTCCTACAGTATCATCAATGACCCTCACTCCACCCCCAGCACACATACAGACACCACTACATCCCCCAACTTAGGCAGTTTCTAAGACTTTGCGGAAATCCCTGGGAGTTCCTCTTAACACAAAATGCCTTGGGCTGCACGAGCCCAGGAGAAGATGCTGAGCCGAGGTCTAGGCTCATTCCCCACCTCCTTCCCCACCTCCCTGCAGACACCCCCTACCAGCCAAGCAGCCTGTTCCCACTGATGCCTGCCCCACCTGACTGGGGAGGGAGACTTGAGTTTGTCAGGGCCAAGGCCAAAAGCACCTAACACTCAGCAACCACAAAAGCCACTGGGTTTTGTGTTGACCCCTCTAAGATTAGGCCTTGAACCTCCTTCATGCACCCCTTCCCAACAGACAATTGTACTTCTCTCTGAAAGTTTTAATTAAATGACTCCTGCACAAGATGTCTGATTTCGTGAGACACAGTAGCAAGTTGCATTGAATCAACAGTTCCATTGTTTGAAACGTAAGGGCTACAAATAGGAGGCAGGGACTGCCAGCAAGTTCAGTGTGTCTGCCTGTGTGGTGATGGACATGAATGGTGTGGGCATTGAGCTGGTGAACAACAGAATCTCAAAAAGGGAAGAACACATTTGCCCGTAACATTAATCAGTATCAGGCTGGCAGGAGAAAATCAAAGTGGCTTCTGTGGAGAGAAGACATCTCACCCAGAGATCAAAAGCTTTCAGGTATTAGAACATTTACAGTGAAAATTAATCCATTTCCTTTAACAACAACAACAAAAGCTTTTATGATGCTTTTTGACTTGCAGTAAAGTTGCAAAAATAGTACAGAGTTCCGAATCCCCCTAATTCAGCATATCCTAATGTTAGCATCTAACAAAACCATAGAATCAAGATCACAACTAAGAAATTAACATTGGTACAATCCTACTAACTAAACTGCAGACTTTATTCAGATTTCTCCAGTGTTCCCACCAAGGTCCTTTTTCGAATCCAGAGCCAATCCAGGATATCACCCTGTATTTAATTGTCATATCTACTTGGCTTTGTCCATGTTTTTATTACTGGTTGTTTTTCCACACTTTTTTGTTTTTTTTGAGACAGAGTTCCTCTCTTTTTGCTCAGGCTGGAGTGCAGCGGTGCAATCTCAGCTCATTGCAACCTCCGCCTCCCGGGGTCAAGTGATTCTTCTGCCTCAGTCTGCTGAGTACCTGGGACTACAGGCTCGCACCACCATGCCTGGCTAATTCTGTGTTTTTGGTAGAGATGGGTTTTCACCATATGGGCCAGGCTAGCCCTGAACTCCTGACCTCAGGTTATTCACCTGCCTCAGCCTCCCAAAGTGCTGTGATTACAGGTGTGAGCCATGGCACCTGGCTGTTTTCTGCATTCTTTCTACATTTATTAACTGTGATTTCTCTAGAAGGAAGCGTTATTCCTTCTCCCCAGGTATTTATTGGTTTCTTCCAAGGAGACGTGGCAATTAAATACAGGGTGATATCCTAGGTTGGATCTGTGATAGCTCCTTGGTGTTTCCTTGTCTTTCATGACCTTCACACTTTTGAAGAGCATTGGTTGGTTATTTCATAGAACACCATTCAATTTGGGTTTGTCTGATGTTTCTCATGATGAGATTGAGCTTGTGCATTTTGGGGTTGAATAACAGAGGGACTTCTCAGGGCATCAGGACAGACAGTACATGATGCCTATCTGTTTTACTATTGCTGGCATTAACTTCAATTACTAGGCTAAGGTGGTTTGTCAAAATTCTCCGCTGGAAACTTACTAGTTTTCTTTTTGTGATTAAAAGACATTTATGTTAAAGGGGATCCTTTGATGCTATAAAAATGACTGTTTTTTTTTTAAATTTTGCCCACCAACTTTGGTATCCATATGTAGATTTTGACTGGAGAAATTTTTATTACTGGTTGTATTTTCTGCATTCTCTCCAAATTTATTAATTGCAATTTCTCTAGAAGGATGTGTTTTCCTTTTCCCCCATCTATTTATTTATTCATTTATTTATTTACATTAGTATGGACTCAGCATTATTTATTGTATTCCTTGGATAAGAATGCAATAATGCAATACTATAACAATTTATTTTCCTGATCACATTGTTTCAGCTTTGCCCACTGGGAGCTCTTACAGGCTGGCTTGTGCCTCCTGTTGCACGCCTCCATTCCTTTTGTTTGAACACTTCTTTACTTTCTGGTACCACAAATCCTCTACGTTCATCTTATATATTCTTTGCCTCAGCCTTGGAATCAACCATCACTCTATAAGCCTTGTTTTCTTTTATTGCAGAATTGAATTTAGAACTAAGATCTGGAGATCTGGGCAATAGATGTGCTCATTGCTACTGGAATGTCATTGCTTCTAGGTCCTTTCAGCAGACAGAACTAGGAAATGCATGTAAGGTGTACCAAACCATATGCATACACACATCTATGTTTATTTCTGCATATATTTATCTGTGTATATGTTTTAAATAAATGCAAGTTTGAGTTGATACTTCTGACTCAAATTCAGCACCACATGATGTACTTTAGCCTTCTTCCTTATTTGTAATGTCTTTCCCTGACTGTGAGAACCAGACTTATAGCATCTACTGTACATTTCTTATTTTGCTAACTCATAACCCAGAGATAAACAAATTTACCAAATAAAGTACAGCATGGAGTATAGTTCTTGTTGTTTTTAGCCTTTCAGTATTGAGTCAAAACAGGGCTTCCAAAGTTACTGAGGCAGCTCTTTTGTCCCCCAGCCTCCTTAGTGAGCCTGGGTGATTGATTAATTTCTGATACAGTGGAGTTCCTTTCTCATTGTCCGTGTTTCTTCTCAAGTGCCCCTGCTTCCATCCAGCCAACATGCTGGTTGATTTTTAAAATTTAACTTACATATAGCAAAATTGTAATTCTGTACGTCAAATTTGTATGTCACTTTCTGTGATGTATGGTTTTATGCATTTTGACAAATTGATAGTCATCTATTTACTGCCACAGTTTCTTAGAGCACAATTCCATTCCTACTCCCCTAATTTCCTCATGATACCTTCTTGTAGTCAGTTCTCCCCACCGTTACTCAACTCATGGCAACCACTGATCTGTTTTCCATCTTATAGAGATGGAAGCTATAAACTTAGCCTCTTCCAGAATGTCATATAAATAGAAATATACAATATGTAGCCTTTAGGATGAACTTATTTCACATATTGAAATGAATTTAAGATTAATCTGTGTTGTTGTTTAAATTAACAATTTGTTTTTATTTATTCCTGAGTAGTATTCCATGATATGAGTGTACCATAGTTTACTCATTTTTGTTTGAAGGTCACATGAGTTGTGTCCAGCTTTTGGCCACTCTGAAGAACGATTCTATATAGATTTACATACAGGTCTTTAGGTGAACATATATTTTCTTTTTCTTGGGTAAACAACTAGGAGTTGGATTGCTGAGTCATATGGTAGGTGCACATTGAACACTATAAGAAAATGCTTAACGGATTATCAAAGTGGTTGGCCATTTTTCTTTGAGCAAATAGCAACATATGAGAGTTCTATGTGCTCTGCATCCTTGCTAGCATATGGTATTGTCAAGATTTATTGGGCTTAGCCATTCTAATAGGCAGGCAGTGGTATTACCTTGTGGTGTTATTTACATTTCCCAAATGACTGATGATGTTAATCATTTTTCATATGCTTATACACCATCTTTATTGACATGTCTGTTTAGATTACTTGCCTATTTAAAAAATATTGGGTTGTTCATTTTCTTATTTTTGAGTTTTGAGAGTTCTTTAAGTATTCCAGACACATGTCCTTTGTCAGAAATGTGATTTGCAAATATTTTCTCCCAGTGTGTGGATTGCCTTATTAATTTTTTAAGTGTGTCCTTTTCAGAGCAAACATTTTTAACTTTTATAACGTCCAACTTACTATTTTTTTCCTTTCTTTGCTTTTTTTTTTTTTTTTTTTTTTTTTTTTTTTTTTTTTTTTTTTTTTTTAGAGTCTTGCTCTGTTGCCCAGGCTGGAGTGCAATGGCACAATCTTGGCTTACTGCAGCCTCTGCCTCCTGGGTTCAAGAGATTCTCTTACCTCAGCCTCCCGAGGAGCTGGGATTACAGGAGTCTGCCACCACGCCTCAGTAGTTTTTGTACTTTTAGTAGAGACGGGATTTCACCATGTTGGTTAGGCTGGTCTCGAACTCCTGACCTCAAATGATCCATCCTCCTCAGCCTCCCAAAGTGCTAGGATTACAGGTGTGAGCCACTGTACCCAGCCATTATTTTTTCTTTTATAAATTGTGCTTTGGTATTATATTGAAATACTTTTTGCCTAACCAAAGGTCATTAGAATTTGCTTCTATGTTCTCTTCTATAAGTTTTACAGTTCTATAATTTAAATAAGTCTATTATCAACTTTGAGTTACTTTTTTGTATAAAATGTGAGGCATAGTTCAATATTCTTTTTTTAGATGTGAATGAAATATTCATATGAATATGATTTTTTTCATAATTCCAGCACCATTTGTTGAAAAGACTATTCTCTCTACGTTGAATTAATTTTGTACCTTTGTCCAAAATTAATTGGCTATTCTTATGTGGATCTATTTCTGTATTCTCATTTCTGTTTCATTGATATGTATGTCTGGTCTTTTAAAAGTATTATATTATCTTAATTATTGTAGAGTCATAATAAATCTTGAAATTGGGTGCTATGGGTCTTCCAACTTTGCTCTTCTTTTTCAAAATTGTTTTGGCTATTCTAGATTGTGTGCTTTTCCATATATATTTAGAATGAGTTTTTCAGTAGCTACCAAAAAAGCTTTCTTGGATTTTGATTGGAACTGCATTGAACCAATAGATCAAATTAAGGAAGATTGACATCTTAATAATATTAAGTGTTCTAATTTTGACCATGGCATATCTCTCAATTTACTTAGATCTTGTTTAATTTATCAGAATTTTTATAGTTGTTAGCATGCAGATGCTGTACATTAAAAAAAAAGATTTATACCTAAGTATTTCACTTTGGGTATCACTGTAAATTATTTTTCAAATTTGATTTCCAGTGGTTCATTTCTAGTGTATATAAATTAATATTTGTATGTTGACCTTGTATCCTGTGACTTGTATGAATTTGCTTACTAAATCTAGGAGCTTTCTTTTTTTCCCTAGATTCTTTTTTGGATTTTCTATGTAGAGAATAATATCTATAACTAGAGAGAGTTTTATGTCTTCTTTTCTAGTTTGTATGCTTTTTTTCCCCGCCATATTGCACAGACTAGGAACCCAGATTGATGCTGGGTACAGGGAGTGAAAGAACCCCCTTGACTTGTTGAAGATCTCAGGGGGAAAGACAGGAAGTCTTTCACTATTAAGTATAATCATAATTAATTATTTCAATATCCTTTATTGGTTAAAGGCAAGTTCCTAGGTGAGAACAAGATTTTTTCAAGTATAGATCTTGACTTTTGTCAAATGCTTTTTCTGTATCTATTGAATGGAACACACACACACACACACACACACACATACATTTCCTTTTTAGTCTGTTAATATGTTAATTTCATTGGCTGCTTTTTGAACATTAAATCAGTCTGGTAGTTCTTGGAGTAAACCCCACCTGGACATGATGTATTATATTTTTAATATATATTGTTTGCTGGAGAAAACTATTGGTAGAATGAATTTACTCTTGGCAGTAAAGACTCCTATGTTCTCTAAAATCCAAAGACTGGGGCCAGAGTACTGCTGGAAGTTAATCTTCCCCTCCCTGGGAGCCACACAGAGCAGGGTAACTGGAAGCCAAGGGCTCGGGAGGAGAGAAAGGCAGGGTGCTGCTGCTGCATCCCGTTCCTGCCTGGCTTCGACATGTCTGGAACTGACCTCACGCTTTCACTGCGGTGGACAGATTCTAAAGCTGTCTTGCTAAGATGTCGTCCCCTGGTTATGGAATCAAGCACTGATCCGGATATTGCTGTGAAGGAACTTTGCAACTCGAATTAAGGAGGCTACTCAGCTGACCTGAAAATACGGCGATTACCTTGGGTTACTGGGTAGGCCCAGTGTAATCACATGAGCCCTTAAAAGCAGAAGAGAAAGCCAGAGAGATGCAGCAGAAGGGCAGGCTGGCGAGACTGGAAACATGAGAAGAACTTTGTCTGCCACTGCTGGCTTTGAAGATGAGGATGGAGGAAGGGGCCACCAAGGAATGTGAGTGGCCTCTAGGAGCTGAGAATGGCACCTGCAAGGAAGCAAGCATGGGTACCATTGGTCCCGAGGGAATGGGACTTCAGCTTTACAACCACATGGAACTTAACTCTGCCAGCACCCGGAACGAGCCTGGAAGCAGATTTATTCCACAAACCTCCAGAAAGGAACACAGCGCCCTCCTGACATCTCGATTTCAGCCTGTGAGACCCAGAGCAGAGAACAACCTGAACCCCGCTTTGTGTGGACTTCTGACCTACAAAACTGCGAGATAATAGATGGGCGCTCTTTTAAGAGGCTACATTTGTGGCAAGTTGTTAAGGCAGCAATGAAAAACGAATGCTTTTGCTTAGCGAACATATACCGAAGACCTCCTATGTGTCAGGGGCTGCAGGGGCTGAAGATATGGAGACTAGAAAGATGACCTCTTTCTCTAAGGAGCACACCAACCAGAGGGAGAATCTAGCTGAACAAAACATGGAGGTATTTTGTATATGTGCTGTAAAAGTAACGCTTATCTTGGTTGCAAAGAATAAAAAGCAATTCTGGCTAACTTTAAATAAAAAAAGAAAAAAGAGAGAGACTATATGCTTTTAATTTTGAGAGCAAAGATACTGGAAGATTCTAGTAAATGAAGGAAACTTTAAACATGTCAGATTTAGGGAAGGGAGGACCAGTATATTCCCAGGATATAGACGTTTGTAGACTCTCTGCTGATACTATAGCTCTGATCCCACAATTCTTGATCTTCATTTATCCTTTCCAAATTTCACATTATAAGAGGAGAAAGACAAGGTTTAGCTTGGTCCTCTTCAAGAATGGCATCAATCTGTTCATGAAGGATCCACCCCTCCCCAGCTCAGACACCTCCCATTAGGCCTCCCTTTAAAGACTATGAATCAAATTTCAAATGAGGTTTGTAGGGGACAAATATCCAAACTGCAGCAAGGGTAACCTGCTTTACTTAAAGTCCATTAAAAAAAAAAATCTTCACAGCAACATTTACCCTGGTGTTTGATCAAATTTCTGGGTACTGTGGACTAGCCAAGTTGACCTATAAAACTGAGCATCACATCTTGTGGTACACATAACCCATGGGGTCTAGCTCTGTGGGTCAGAGCCTCATCCCCAGAAAGAAGCCTCTTTATGGGCCTTAAAGTTAGTCAAACAGGTGTTCCCAAGACTGTCTAGCTGCCAGCCACACTTCAATTACCCCTAAAATGAGGATGGCAATACCCATAGGATTTTTTTGTGTGTAGCTTAGAAAAGGATTATGAGTGAAAAATGATTTTGTTAACTGTTAAGTCAAGTGCATATGTGAAGTTGGCATTATGTACGTTACATTAAAATTCAAGGAAAGTTGGCAAACTTTGAAAGCTAGAATTTGCACTTGCTACTAAAAACGAGTAATTTATAAGTGAGACGTCAGGAAACCCCAAAGCCTCTCCATGATTCCAAATGCTGTCAGAAACTCCTCAAAGCAAAATTCCACTGTCTGCACTTTAAATTGAAAAGTGAAATTGCGATCATCCCTGTGTATCAGAAACAGTCATGGGATAACAAATTGCAGCAAGATAAGGTTGTCCCAACCCCAAATACCAAAGACTCACAGCCCTAAGGACAAAAGTGGGGAAAAAACCTAAAGAGAATGATGAGTTGAGCCAGAGATGTTTGTGACCCAACAGAAGAGGGATTTTCACATTCTCTTGTGCTGTCCTGGTCTTTAACGCATGAAATGTCAGAGCATCTATACTGATTGTATTTTGACAGAACTATCAGAGGCCAAAGTGAGTCTAACAAGTTTTGGGTATCTCATATGCTTCACAGCCAGCCCTTCTTTGTAGCATGGCTGAGTGTTGAACTTAGCGCCAACTTTTTAAAAATTAAAATTGGTCAGTATTACAACCCTTTTCTGCCCCTTCTGTCTTCTGTCCCTCCTTCCATTCTGTCCTTCTTGCAAATGTAATTCAGGCAGAGTTCTGACATGTATGTATCAGGCTTGCTGTTGCCGGCATCATTTTGTTCATTACCATTTTCGAAGGGTTGTATCAGGCAAAGGCGTCCTCATTCTCGGAGCAAGGAAGCCCCAGCCAGACAGTTGTCAAGGCAACAGAAAATGCACACTGTGAACTACCAAGAAAAGGCCGTTTCTGGCTGCTAAGAGTCTTTGCACTGTTGAGGCTCAAACTTAATTTTGCGGCTTGGCAAAAAGAAGTCTTTTGTGGCTAATTATAAAATACACCCTATGTTATTAGACTGGGGGATAGATGATTGCCTGCTAAATGTGTTGTGAAAAATTAAGGCAGTTTTCAGAGCGGAGGGACCTAAACTCAGTGTGCTCAAAGGATCGATTGCTTATTTTTGTCTTTCCTTATAGCTGAAATAAAATAGCTGAAAGAGTGTGTGTGCGTGTGTGTGTGTGTGTATGTGTGTGTGTGTGTGTGCATGCGCATGCACAGGGGCTTTCAAACTCTCACTTATTTGAGTCTCATTATCTACTTTGCTGTCTTAAGTGTTCAAAACAAGGTAGCAAGTACACCGTCCATATTTAGATTTTTGTGGGGAGCTAGGGAAGTCTTTAAATAACATCTCTGTTGGTCCGCATTAAGAGTTGTATATTACACGCAGCAGGTGAGACTATCAGATCAGAATCTGAGGGTTAATTTCATATGTTAGCTGCTATCATATCTCCTCCTCATCTATTGATTTATTTTTTTTTGCCTGCTATTCTCTTTGTACATACTTGCTTCTCAACAAACCCCAAATAAATGTCATATATTAAGTTAATAAAAGACGTGGTCGTTAGGGATTGAAAGCATCAGGGTGAAAACACTGGTGTGATAATCTACCTTCTTAAAAAGGTTGTTCTTTTGAAAACAGAATGTTTTAAAATCTAACTTTATATGAATGGTTGATTCAAAGCCTGGTGGCCAGTCTTACAGTGAATGAAGACTGAGTGAATCCAGTTGTTAAATAATCCATGTTAAACATCCACTTTTTTTCTTTTTGGGTGAGCCTCCACTCATTGAAAACAAGGTAAACTTAGATGGAGGTTGACAAGATTGGTTATCTTTCCTCAGGATATCCCCCTAAAGAAAGGAAAACTGAATCATCCTTTAGAAGAGGAAGTATGATTTACCTGAAGAAGAGGCAATATATTTCTTTCTACACTCAGCTGATTGGTCATGGAATAAAACAGTATTTGTAGTCCTCTCTCAGGTACAGAAGGCTCATGAGGTTGATCTCCTAAAAGAAGAAAATGCTATGGAAACTGATTATGTTCTAATGTTTCATGTGCATTGTATTTACTCATAGGTATTCAAACAACATCCCTCCCTGTAGACTGAAATGTTCCTAGGACTGTATTTTAAACACCAGGCATATTCGATATAGGCAAAGGGATGGGGAAGGTGATTATCCAGCAATCAAATATGTCAGCCAGTCTTGTCTGGATAACCAACAGCAGGGATCCAGGTTCATTGCCTCTGTAGCTCTGTGGGACTTTGCTTCTCTTTATAGCATTTCCACATGTGTTGAAACAGGTCCTAAATGTAGGTGTTCAGTATATTAAATCTAGAGCTTTCTAAAGGACTGAGTATAATTAACTCTTGACTTAAGTTTCTTTTTAAAAAATTCATTTCTATCTCTGGTTTAGAGGTAGTGGGAGGCTGTGAAATGGAAAAATGGACCAAAATAAGAAACTGAAGTGAAATGAAGTGACTGAAATCTGTTTCTCCACAGCCAGCTTTCTGGGAACGTTTCAACAGCACCAGGCATCCTTGCATACAGCGTTCCTACTACATTCCAGGTGTTGCAAAATTTTCTTTGAGTGGGATAGAAAGTAGGAGAATAAACATCAAAGGGATGCCTGGTCCAGCTCTCAAAAACCTCAGATTCTAATCGAATGCAGATTTGGTCTGAATGTGAAAATCAGAATGTACCCAGGGCCCCGATCCACATGTGTATAGGTTCCACAGGAATGCAGAGTAGAGAACTGCTATCTCTGCCTGAAGGAGTCAGTAAGGTTCCACCAAAGAGGTAGCTTTGGAGCTGGATCTTGCAGGCTAGGTAAGAGTTTAATAAGGGCTAGCTGTGTCCCAGAGAAGCTTCTGATATGCTGTGCTAAAGAGCTTGGCATTTAGCTCCTGTGTTACAGGGCCTCGGAAAGGTTTTAAGCAGAGGACTCACTGATCCAGTTCATGCTTTGAAGAGACTCTAGTGGGTGGAAAGAGAAAGGGTGGATTGGAACGAGAGTTTAAGGTGGAGACAGGCTCAGAGATTAAGGGATGGCTCAAGGGAGATACACATACTTGAACAAAGGTGAGGGGCATGGTGATAGAGATGAAAGGAAGCCATCAGAAAAGAAGAGGGAGGTTATCGTGGCCGGGGAAAGACATTATACATCTTGGCTGGAAGTGGGGTCTGGAGCTCAGAAGACAGATCATGGATAGGGATACAGCTTAGGGTCTGGAGTCCTGACTCCACCCAAGGGTCTTACCTCTCTTACCTCTGAGAGTGATGACTGAGCTTCTGGAGGTCTTGAATTTCCGAAATTTTACGTAAAATGGAAGGTGCATGTGCACATTTCCTAGTGAATGAGCTGATAGCTTTCATCAGTTTCTCAAATATGTCCTTCACCCCTAAAAGATTAATAATGAACACAACCCAAAGGTTGGAAAATGGAATACAGAGCAGCACCAAAAAGCACTATCTTAAATGAGGATCTGTCTGCAGGGTGTTAAACTGAAGTGAGAGTAACCCAGTGAGCAATGGAGAGAAGACGAAGGTCTGGAAAGACTTGATGCCCCTTCCCCTTAGGCTGAGCACTCAGTGTTACTTTTATCAGCTTCATCTGGCTGCCCCTCTCTCTAATCTCTCCCCGTATCTACTTCATATCAATCAAAGGAAATAACATAGAGAGCTTGTAAACTCCAAAATGCTCTGCAAGTATTTAGTTATCATTTAAGAGATGAAATATGGCAACATCATTTAATGCCATTTAAGCTTTTACTAGTTCTGCCCATCTCCATGGAAATTATCTGTGACATTCAAAATGCCTGTTGATTCTACGTTCACTAATCCTTTTATTAATAATTGAGAACATAAGGTTAACAAGCCTCAGACACTAAGACATGCTATCAATACACACCAATGCCTTCCTCCTAATTCAGGGCTCGGTGGGATGGGCCTGAGACACAGATGAATGGCCAATCGCTCAGAGGTGGAATGTGGAATGCAACCCAGCAGTACTATGCAACGATGCAGTCAGTCAGAAACATCTAACTTTTCAGTGCGGCTTAAATGATGTTGAATTAGCCACCGTGTGGCAGTACGATTATGTCTCGACATCACTGTGCTAAATCTAACCCAGAAGGAAGCCCTGTGTGTAGAGTGATGGTAGCATTAAGATGTGTTTCAGAACAGAAAAGAGCTAACATATTCTACAAGTTTAAAGAAAATGCCTGTCACCTTTGTAGCTGATGTGAGAGAGTTTGGCATGTCATTTAGCCCAGATTCCCATTTGAAGTAAAATGCAGTCATTTTGCAAGAAAAGGGTTTTGAACCATGGAATTCATCATAGAACTGATGGAGCCACATATAAAGAATTGTTGATGGGAATGGGTTCTTTGCATTCAGATTTCAGAGATGAGGGGTAATGAAGAACCCTCTGATCCAGGTGTCTAAAATAGCAAGGGATCATTTAAGCAAATTATCCACCAATGATTCCTTAACAAATTTTTTTTTCCAAAGGCAGGTTTAGGCACATGCTAGGAGGGAAAAATTAAAAAGAATTCCTTTCTTAAATGAGTTATTAAAGAAAGAGATTTGATTAGAAATGAGCTCATGAAGTTAAAATGTTAGAATGATTCAAAGTAAAACATCACTTTTTTCTTGTGAAGTCAAATGAGGAGTGTGCTTCTGAGAAAGGAAAAAGACAACAGCAAGGAAAGCAAATTAAAACCAACATTGGGTTGTGCAGTTGAGTGAATGTGTTCCCTTAAAATTCATATTTTGGAAGGTTAACACCAATGTGATGGGATTAGGATTGGAGCCTTCAGGAGGAGATTAGGTCATGAGAGGGGGCCCTCATAAATGAGATTAGTGTCTTTATAAAAGGAAACCCTGAGAGCGCTCTCACTCTGTTTCCCTGCTGTGAGGACACAACTAGAAGACAAACTTGGAAGGAAGTCCTCACCAGAACCCAGCCCTGCTAGATCCCTGATCTTGGAGTTCCAGAGCTGTGAGAAACACTACAATGCCTGTTGTTTATAAGTCAACATCTCTATGACACTTGGTTATGTCAACCTAATCTGACTAAGGCAAGTTGGGAGTCAGAACTCTCAAATTCTCTGAATTCCAGCTCTGGCATAGCTGTGGGTGTGATGGTGGGCATGGCACTTCACAGATTTGCTTTCTGACTTACTTTAAACAAGAATGAGCACAACCACTACTGCCTACCTGAGTTCATTGCACAAAAGTGTTTTATAAACTGCTATATAAATAATTTATTTGGCACCATCTTGACATTTTAAATGTCTATAGGAAAATTTTCTCTGCTTGTCACCACTACCTCCTGTTCTTATAGAAATGTGTTTTCATGAGCCATTTGGTTCAGAGTTGACAAGATAGAAGCAGGGAGAATAATTATTCAACCATAACTGATATCAAGCAATGTGGTAAAATATCTTAACTTATCAGACTCTAAGCACCCTTGGTTATGAAACCCAAATAATAACAATGCATGTGGAAGTGTTTTGTAAACTTTAGTACTCGGCGCAAATGTCATTTCTTTATTTCAGTTTCTCTCTTACTAAAGTCTGTTTTTCTGATCTTTTTGCTGCTGGTATATTTTTGCCCTAGTAAGTTCAAAAAATTAAAAATTCATAATTTTTGGCTTCAGGTACCTCTGTGGGAAGTCTGAGAGTTTTTTTTTCCTTTATAGATCTGCATTGCCTGCTTGATTCCAACCTAAATCAACTGGGTTGCTCCTATGCTGTTTATTTCATGAGCTTGCCTCTCACTCTCTTCTCACCTTCTGTATTAGCCTTTACCTTGGAAACATCGGATCTGTTCCCATCTAAGCCAAAAACACTATCCAATTTTATATCCATTAGGTAATGCCTTGTGATTCAAACTACATCTCAAGATTCTGCTTGTTGAGAAAGCTTATTTCCAGGTGCTTGGAGGGGTGACAAGAATGCAATTCATTAATCATTGTAACTCTTCATATTTAGAGAATGAGGCAATTAAAAAGTGCTTCCTCATATACATGTGACCTTGTTTGATCTTCACTTATATAAAGAAAACATAGTATCTATAACGAAGTATTTTACATTATTCCATCCATTGTGTAAAGTGAGAAAACCAACAACGTTTAACACAAAGTCTAAAATCTCTCAGATGATAAGCAAAACAGGGAAGTTGCTTCCTTTCTGTCTATATCTAAGTTTTTTTCTTTCAGGATTTTCTCTTTGTTTTTGGCTTTCTGAAGTTTGAATATGATATGCCTACATGTGTATTTTGTTTGTTACTTATCCTGTTTGGTGTACTCTGTGGCTTGGTGTTTTTCATTACTTTTGGAAAGTTCTCAGTCATTGTTTCTTTACCTATTTCTTCTGCTCCATTCTGTCTTTCTTCTCCTACTAGAGTCTAATCACACATTTATTGCATCTTTTGAAACTCTCCCACGGTTCTTAATTGTTCTGTTCTGCTTTTATCACTCTTTTTTCTTTTTGTATTTCAGTTTGGAAAGTTTTCATTGACCTATCTTCAAACTCAATGATTCTTTCTTTGGCTGTGCCTAATCTGCGAATGAGCCTATCAGAGGAATTCTTCATTTCTGTTAGTGTTTTTGATTCTAGTGTTTCCTTTGGATACTTTTCATCTCTCTACTTCATTATCCACCTGTTCTTTCATGTCTACCTTTTATATTAATAATTAATCACAGTTACTTTAAGTTCCGTAATAATTTCAACATGTTTCTCTTATCTGAGTCTAGTTCTGAAACTTGTTTTATCTCTTCAGAATGTTTTTTCTTGTCATTTGGCATGCCGTATAATTTTTTGTTGAAAGCTAGATACGATCTATCAAGTAATAGGAACTGAAGTAAATAGGCATTTAGTGTAAGAATTAATGGTCGTCTGGCCAGAAGTTTGTTTGTGTTTAGTGTTTGCTATAGCTGTATGTTACAAATATAAATAGAGCCAGAAGTTTCAGATTTCTCTGGTGTCTTTGTCTTTGTCTCACCTCTTGTCTTTGGGCTTCCCTAAGTACTCCTTACAGAGAGTCTGTGTCAGCTCTTTCAGCTGTGCTCTGCTGTTTATACTGTATTCCCGTTGATGTGATGGTAAGGTGCCGGGGAGGAGGAGCATCCTATAATTGTATTCATAAATCTCAGTCTTTTAATGGGGCTGTGTCTTGGGGCTATAACTTTCACAGGTTTTCTCCGTTGGAACTCTCCCTCCCCACTTTCTCCCCTCTCGCCTCCTATTCCCTTTCCTGTTTGCAGCCTTCCCAACATATTTCCTTGAAGCTATGGTCCTTGTTGACTGTGGGGATTTTTTCCCCACTATGAAAGTAGAAAGTTTGTGGGGAGGGTGCTTTCCACTGGATACGACTCTGGCAAAGTCTTTTCTCTTGGAGCGTAGGCCTTTATTGCAGAGACATTTCACAAAGATTGCTCTCCCCACTTGCCAGAGCCTTAAGGGATCTCTCAGATCTTTATCTTGAGAACCTGTGAATTTCCTGGAGGTAAAGCCAATGATGGTATGGGATCCTTGAGGATCGGGGATCTCTGGGACTTTCTGACTCTCATGCTAGTCTACACTCCTGGCTGACCGAAATTACCATTGAGTGTTCCTACGAGTTTATGCCTCCTGTGGCTTCTGCTTCTGGTAAGTGGATCTTGGCTATATTTCCCCAGTTTTGCAGGTGGCAGTTTGCCCTAAAGCCACAATTCTCTCGTGGTTCCAGGAAACATAATTGATTTTCCAAGAAAAACTTCAGCTTTTTTTTTTATTGTAAGAATGAAATGATGATTTCCAAAGTATTTACATGTCAGAACAGGAACCAGAAGTCCCAAGTCATTTCCTTCACCTGAGAGCCTTCACCAGGTTCTAAGCAAGAAGAAGAAAAATCTACAAATAAGCAATAATTTACTCGCTGCTATTAGTCAAACCATATTTTTCTTATTAGCGAAGAGGAAGGAAATGCTGATGTATTGACTTCTCTCTCTGCCCATTTTCTATGGAGGAGGAAAGCCGGCAGAAGAGTGCTGAAATAGCTTTGAGGCATAAAAAGCATAGGCATAACATGCAGCAGAGGGATAGCAATCATTCCAGCAGAAGGCTCAGTCTGACTGTGGCCATCAGGGGTGTCTTAGGAGGGATCCAGGCCTCCAGAGATTAGAACAACCTCCCGATATTTCCCACTTCTGGCTAGTAATTGATCTGCTGTCCACAAAATCATGGCAACTCATAAAATCACAAAACTATTGCATGTTGAAACTGGAAGATTCTCAGGGCTTTTTTTTTTTTTTTTTAACAAATGAAGAAATTAAGTCCCAGAGAATCTGGTTCAAAGCCACACAGTTAGCTCTTGACAGATTGTGGGGCCGGAGGCCGGGGGCGGTCTCCACTTTTATCAATGCCTTTTGCTCCTACTCCAAATTACTTTTATTTTCATTTTATTCTGCCCTTTGGAACATAAGATTTCTATCTACTTGTATATATAATTTTCTCCTTAGTATGTTGGCTCCCTAAAGAGGGTAGAAACTGACCCTTTGTGTTATTACTAAACTCCTCTAGGCACTTATAAAGGTGAGAAATATCCCCCAAAAGAGAGAAAAATATAGCAGTGCTGAAGATGGGGAAAAAGAAGTAGGCAACAGTTATTTATTTCCCTTCCACCTTGTCATCAAGTCATTTTGCAAGCATATCACAACAGAATATATCTGATATATTTGCTGTCACCTCCACCACCCTTCCATTCCACCTGAGATCATGTTAGGAAAAGAAATGGGGAAGACGTTTTTGTTCTTCTTGCTCATTGCTTCAAATGATGAGAAAGCCTTTGATGAGGCAGACAGAAAGAATAATGAGGCAAAGCAAGAATAATAAACCCAAGTGCAATGATAAAACCAAGTGTGCAATAGGAAAATATTTAAGACTACATCTAAATCCTTCAACGTGAGTCATCTGAGGATACCTTTGAAAATGTTATTTTTATTTGGTTTGTCTGAAACGTTGTGAAGCTTTTGTCCTGTGCTTGGTTATCTCGGAGTCTTAGCTGTCAGAGAAGGAAGGTACCTGAGAGTCTGCCTTGTTTAAAGTTCCTCATGCTGCCCTGGAATCCACTGAATCACCAAGGACCAGCTGACCTCTGTTGAACCCACTTCCACCCACACCCACCTCCAGTGGGACACTCATTAATCCCAAATCCACTTACTTTAAGTTCCAGGGCTTTGATTGTTAGAAAGTCCTTTCTCTTGTTGAGCTGAATATGATTTCCTTGTAAATCCATGAATTGGTCTTAATTATGTCATAAAATAGATATGCTTGACAATTCAGCTATTAAGCAAAGTATAAATTTTGTATTAGTCTTTCTGAAAAGAAATCTTGTACAAAACTTGACAATCTATTTTTTCATTTTCATGGATCTCAAAACAATATAAACCAAAATGGCTAGCCTGAGTGATTTAAGGAGTTCAGCAAATTGACCTATAAATAAGGCTGAGGCTGAAGTAGTTTGAAATATAGAACATAGAAATGTCTTTATTTCTCCCAAAGTAGTGAATGACCACATATCCCTGTGGGGCACTCAGGGCAGGAATATACCCCCAATTTGTGAAGATAAAGGATCACTTTCTCATCTAAAGTGTAAATTATATTAACTGGAGAAAATGCTGAATTATATTAAAGGAGGCATTTCCAATTCCAATCCTTAAGATACACATGGAAATGGGCAGTTGTGAGTCATGCTGCACTAGACGTTAGAGAACCGAGTGTCACACTGAATGGTGATAGATGAGATTGAAATTGGAACATTCTCTTTTTCAGAAAGATAATGGATCTTGCATTAGAAAAACTTGGAAAAAGTTACAGGGCATGGAGACATTATTGATGTCGAACATGATTTCAGGCAGGCTGTTCGTTTTAGCCACAGCCAAACTCCAACCCCATCAGGGAGGCAGCAAGCTGATAGCAAAAGGAATGTGGAAGAGAGGAAGGCTTGCAGCAAATAGATCAAAGAGGAAACAAGGCAGAAGTTCCCATTTTGATTGGGGCCAAGTATGAGAAGAGATGGCCCCAGTGAGAAAAAGTGAGCTCCAGGCTCTAGGGATGAGCAGGGAGCCATGAGGGAAAAGTCTTAGTACCTGAGCTCTGTGTACTTACAAGAAAATGCAAATACAATTTGAGCACCAAGAAATTACACATCTGCACGCACAAGAAATAAGAGAAAAAGGTGAATTTACAATATGACATCAGTAATTAAAGGAACTAGGGAGAAGCAAGAGGAATCTTACTGTAGCAGATCCCAGACTCTTTGAGTTTATTAATTTTTAAAACTAGAATGTTTAGTTCATTTGTTTAAAATATTAAATGTGATTCAAATAATAATATCTTAATGATGATTCAAAATCAAAGTCTTACTTGTCAAAAAAGAATGCTGAAAAAGGTAATGTTCAAAGAAAATAATGATTATATGACTAAAGATAGTAATTAATTTCTCAGGAAAAAATGATCCACCCACTTGTAAAATCCTTTATATTCGTAGAAACTTCTTTGAGGTAACCCTATTTTACTCCCTTAAGCTCACCTTTGATTGAACAAAGTAAAAATAATCTTTCTTTATCTATACATTTGCTTTAATAAATAGGCATCTAGAAACATCAGAGGCAATAATATATCAAAAGCTGACTGAATTCCACTGAGCTGTTTTGAAAATGAGATTTCTCCATCTTTGAATTTTCAAAAAGCAATTTGTCTTCTTCATACGCTGACAAAAAAGGAAACTTTTCGATACTTTACTTTGAAGGACAATTCCTTGATTTCAAATATGTAAGGAAAAGAGTTCTCTGCATACTTTATCTTATTGTGTATACATACATCTATCACTTGGCTTCTTTGTCAACCTCATAGCCGGAATTATTGACTGCTAATCATTTGATGTACCACACTAATTTCAATGAAGGTTGTCCAAATGAGTTATTTATCTCATAAATATGTTCATAGTCTCTAATAAACTATGTATGCAATTTCTTAGTGAAATTTCAATGGTAATGCAAAGTGAAATATCTATCAGTTAAAAAAGTTTTGGGGTGGAAGTGGGGACAAGGGGAAGGAACCACTCTTGGTTCTTACAGGATGGGCTTTGCAATGAGAACTTAAATTACAAAGGAAAAAAATGCATTAAATTAATACCTAGTTTCTAAGCTACTTGACCAAATTATTTGAGGCTTATTGGTTTTTTTCTTGCTTAGTGTTGATATAGTACTTACTTAACTTTGCTATAATCATAAACAAAAACAAACAATTACGGCATGCTCTTCAAATTGAAAAGTGGCAGGTAGCACTCCCCATCTTCAATAGTAGGTACCTGAATCTGTATCTCTCCATATATCCTTTGAAAGCAAACTGATCAAGGAGGGTATTAAGAAATATCACCCCAATCCTCATGAACAAGAAAACTAGAAGACAAAGAATAAGATAGACATTAAGTTTAATGGGAAGAACTTCTCAAACTAGCAGAGCCAGTTTCAGACTCCAGACTGAAGAGAGAGATGGACAAGGATGGAAGAGGTGTAACTGCATTTGGGGATGTAGCAGGGAGGAAAAGAGAAAGCATCCCCTCAAGAGAATAGGAGTGTCCTGAGATGGGAGATATAGAGAGCAGGTTGAGGCCTTGGGTATCCATTGGCTACTCTGGAATTGAAAAAAAGAGGCTTGATGTTTCATACAACCAGAAGCATAAGTCTTCTAGGAAAGAAGAGGGCAATGTGGAGGCTTGTTGGTAAATTGAAAAACATAGCAAAAACCAGAATTCATAGAAAGAAGTGTTACACATCAGAAAGCACTGTGGCCACCTCTGCACAGTAGAAGGCAATGAAAAAGTATACCCTGCTTAAGAGGGCAACAGAAAAGATAACATACTTAAAATAAATGTTGCAGCCAGGTGTGGTGGCTTACACCTGTAATCCTAGCACTTCAAGATGGAATAATAGCTAAGAAAACCCTGAAAAGGAAGATAATGTGGGTGAGGGGGCAGCCCTAACCCTATCAAGTATTAAAATATAGCACTAAGCTGCTGCATTTAAACCATTCTGGAAATGTTCTATGAATAGACAGACCAATGAAACAGAATAGAAAGTAGATCCAAGTATATAAAAAATTTGTGTTCGATAAAGATGAATGCATCCTTTGTTATATACAAACTTCCACTTGGGAATTTGTAAATTTGGGGAAATTATGAGCTTTCGTTAATTACTGGAGAAATTATGAACTTTCAGTATTTATTGGGGATATTATGAACTTTCTTATAAATGATGTTGAAACAACTGATTTCATTTGTAAGAGAAAAATGTGGCCCCATACTTCAAATTATACTTAAGAGGAAATTCTAAAATATCTAAAATACAAATGTAAAACTGAAACCACATCATAGTCAGATAAAACAAAACTTTGAGGGGAGGAAAATACTCAAAATACAGAGATAATAAAAATAAAAGAAAGAACTAATAAATTCTATTTTCTCTGTCTCTCTATATGTGTCCATATGTTTTAATATAACAAATAGAACAGGATAAATAATCAAAGCTAAAATAAAAGAACATGTTTTCACCTGAAGAATCTGAATCTGTGAATCAAAATACTTCATCTATTTTCAATTGACTCAAACCATAGATCAGTACGTGGACTCAGCTTGGTAAAATTTATAAATCTCAAGACAAAAGCTCACTCTTCAGGTATTTTAGCAGAAAAGTCAATCTACCTACAATTTAATAAAAATAATATTTGTCTCAGACTTTTCCATAGCAATGAACATCAGATATAAATAAAAGTAACATTTACAAAGATTTAAAAAAGAAAGGTTGTAACCCAGGAATCTAGACTAAACAAATTTTCACTCAACTGTAAAGGTAAAAGTAAACAGTCAAGGCTTTAGGAATTGGTTCACCTCCATGCCATTTTTAAAAGAAAAATGAAAAAGAAACCCAAAATTGAACATGTATTGCATCAAAGCAAAGTAAAAAACGTAAGAACACTCAGGTACATTTTTAAAAGTTGCAATTATTGGAAATACTCTTAAAACCATAGTGTAAATACTTTAAAAATGCTCCTGAAAAAGAAAGGAGTTTCCAGTCTTTCCTTTTCTCTCACGAACACACAGCTGCAAACCACAAACACATTTCTGCACTTTTAAAATGTTAGATTATTGCAACCGAAGTTAAAAATTAGACAGAGAAGGCCAAGGAATAACAAGCAGCCAGCTTCCTAATTTTATATAAAGAAGCATCAGAAGAAACTGTCTTATGTTGGCAATAGTAATTAGATAAATATTGGTTCAAATGCATGTTTTAAGATTTGAAGAAACTTATCAGATAATTAAAAACAAAATATACACCTATCTAGTTATTAGAGGTACAAAGACATTAAAAATAGTCAACTTACAAAAAGAGAAAACAAGAAGAAAAAATAACACAAGCCGGAAAATAAAGATATGAAATGGCAACTTCCTAAAGTCTATTTTTTTCTCATCTGTAAAATGTGGGTTATAATAAACCTAACCATAGGTTAATTTTGAAGATTAATAAGATAATGTTCAAAAGGTATCTGTCAGTGTCTGGCCCACAATCAAAGCTCAAATAATTTTTATTATTGCTATTTATAATAAAATATGACAATTATAAATTATAAAAGTAAATTTAAATAGTTAACATTTAAATAAAATATTTAACCTTTCTTATTAAAAGAAAAAATTAATACAATAAATAAAATAACCAAGACAATTAAAAATTTAGGCGTGTGATAAAATATCTCAAACAACACGAACCAAAAGAAAGTAACAGTGTAAAATTCTAAATAAAAAAGCATTGGATAATGCAAAGATGATCATTTTATATGGACACGTTTTAAAAAATCACAGTGACCATAAGATTGTCATGAAATTTAATTAATTAAAAATTATCTTTAAAATAAAGTATTTTAAAATACAAGGGATAAGAAAGAATTTTTAATGTTTTATTCTCAGTATTTATAAATCAAGAAACCAAAAATAAGGAAACCCTCTTTTGGGAACCATGTCCATGGTGGAGAGCTTTCTTCTTTTGCTCAATAAACTCTCGCTCCAATGTCAAAAAATAATAATAATAAATAAAATAAATCAAGAAGACCAAAAATATACCGAAGATGGCAGAGGAGGTCTCAGAGGCAACACAATGTATCTACAACCATCTGATCTTTGACAAACCAGACAAAAACAAGCAATGGGGAAAGGATTCCCTGTTTAATAAATGGTGTTGGGAAAACTGGCTAGCCATGTGCAGAAAGCAGAAACCGGACCCCTTCCTGACACCTTACACTAAAATTAACTCCAGATGGATTAAAGACTTAAACATAAGACCTAACACCATAAAAACCCTAGAAGAAAATCTAGGCAAAACCATTCAGGACATAGGCATAGGCAAGGACGTCGTGACCAAAACACCAAAAGCATTGACAACAAAAGCCAAAATAGACAAATGGGACCTAATCAAACTCCACAGTTTCTGCACAGCAAAAGAAACAGTCATTAGAGTGAATCAGTGACCAACAGAATGGGAAAAAATTTTTGCAGTTTACCCATCTGACAAAGGGCTGATATCCAGAATTTATAAAGAACTAAAACAGATTTACAAGAAAAAAAACTAAGAAGCCCATTCAAAAGTGGGCGAAGGATATGAACAGATACTTTACAAAAGAAGACATACATGAGGCCAACAAACATATGAAAAAATGCTCATCATCACTGGTCATCAGAGAAATGCAAATCAAAACTACATTGAGATACCATCTCACGCCAGTTAGAATGGCGATCATTAAACATCTGGAGACAACAGATGCTGGAAAGGATGTGGAGAAATAGGAACACTTTTACACTGTTGGTGGGAGTGTAAATTAGTTCAACCATTGTGGAAGACAGTGTGGCTATTCCTCAAGGACCTAGAAATAGATATTCCATTTGACTCAGCAATCCCATTACTGGGTATATACCCAAAGGATTATAAATCGTTCTACTATAAGGACACGTGCACACGAATGTTCATTGCAGCACTGTTTACAATAGCAAAGACCTGGAACCAACCCAAATGCCCATCGATGATACACTGGACAGGGAAAATGTGGCACATATACACCATGGAATATTATGCAGCCATCAAAAACAATGAGTTTGTGTCCTTTGTAGGGACATGGATGAACCTGGAAACCATCATTCTCAGCAAACTAACAGAAGAGCAGAAGATCAAACACCGCATGTTCTCACTCATAGGCGGGTGTTGAAAAATGAGAACACATGGACACAGGGAGGGGAGCACTACACACTGGGGTCAGTTGGGGGGAAATAGGGGAGGGACGGTAGGGGTGGGGAGTTGGAGAGAGATAGCAAGGGGAGAGATGCCAGATGTAGGTGATGGGGAGGAAGGCAACAAATCACACTGCCATGTGTGTACCTATGCAACAATCTTGCATGTTCTTCATATGTACCCCAAAACCTAAAATGCAATAAAATAAATAAATGGGAAAAAATAATGTAATTAATTAGATTTACCTAGTGCATATTAAACAAAATACCTTTCCAAGGTTTCGGAAAACCTTAACAAAAACTACATCTTACATAGTCCACAGGATTAAAAAAAATTTCATTTGTACGTAACATAATCTATCATCCTTACGTAATAAAAATAAAAACTAATGAGAATAAAACATTTCAAAAATCCAGTAATTTGAGAATAAAAAGCAAACCTTGTAAATATCAGCTAAAAAGAAAAAGCAAATGAAAGTTATTACTATGAGCCATTTAGAAAGTAATGACCATGTGAAACTTTATGTTAAAATTTCTGTACTCAAGACAAATCAATGGGAAAAGAAAAGGCCTTTTGGCAAGTGGAACTGGAAGAACTGGATAACCACACAAGAAAGAATGAGTTGAAGTCCTATCTTACATACAAACATTAGAATGGAGGAGCTGAAACTCTAAAACTCTGAGAAGAAAAGAAGTATAAATCTTCATGATCTTAGACTGGACAATGGTTTCCTAGATAAGACGTTGAAAGCATAAGCAACAACAACAACAAAAATACATAAATTGGACATCATCAAAATTAAAAACTTTTGCGTTTCAAAGAATGCTATCAAGAAAGAAAAAGGAAAATCCACAGAATGGGAGAACATTTTTAGGCATCTTATAAGGCAGGGGTCCCCAAGCCCAGGACCACAGACTGTACCCATCTGTGGCTTGTTAGGAAGCAGTCTACACAGCTGGAGGTGAGTTGGGGGAAGTAAGCATTACTGCCAGGGTTCTGCCTCCTGTCAGATCAGTAGGGGCATTAGATTATGTGAATCCCCATTGTGAAACTTCATTATGAACTGTGCATGCAAGGTGTATTAGTCCATTCCTACACTGCTATGAAGAAATACCTGAAACTGGATAATTTATAAAGTAAAGAGGTTTAATTGACTCACAGTTCGGCATGGCTGGGAGGCCTCAGAAAACTTACAATCACGGTGGAAGGCAAAGGAGAAGCAGGCACCTTCACGGGGCAGCAGGCTGGAGAGAGTGCAAGCACTGGAAATGCCAGACACTTATAAAACTGTCAGATCTCGTGAGAACTCACTCACTATCACAAGGACAGGATGGGGGAACCTCCCCCATGATCCAGTTACCTTCATTGGGTCCTGCACTTGACACATGGGGATTACAGGGATTATGGGGATTATAATTCAAGATGAGATTTTGGGCAGGGACATAGCCAAACCTTATCACGAAGGATCTAGGTTGCACACTCTTTATGAGACTCTAACGCTTGATGATCTGAGGTGCAACATTTTCATCCCCAAATCATCTCTCCACCCCCTGCTTCTTACCCCCAGTTCCAAGGTTGTGAAAATTCTCTTTCATGAAACCGGTCCCTGGTGTCAAAAATGCTGGGAACCACTGTTATAAGGGACTTGTACCTAGAACATATAAAGAATTATTACAACTCAATAACAGAAAGATAAATAACTGATTTTTAAAAATTAGGAAAGGATTTGAATAGACCATTCTTTTAAGAAGATATACAAATGGCCAGTAAGTACATCAAAAGATGCTTGACATCATTAGCCATTTGCAAAATCGAAATGAAATCACAATGAGATACCGCTCCACACTCATGATGATGCCTATAACAAAAAAGATGGATAAAAACAGGTGTTGGCAAAGATATGGTTGGAGAAACTGGAATCCTCATACACTGCTGCTATGAATGTACAATGGTGCAGCCACTTTGGAAAACAGGCTGGCAATTCCACTCCCAGGTATATACCCAAGAGAAATGAAAACATACATCCACATGAAACCTTGTATACAAATGTTCATAGTAGCATTGTTCATAATAGCCAAAAAGTGGCAATGACCCAAATGTCCATGAACTGATGAATGAATTAAAAAATGTGATATACTCTTATAGTGGAACGTGCTTCCATGATAAAAAGAAATGAAGCATCGACATGTGCTACAACTGAGACAAACCTTGAAGACAGGATGCTAAGTGAAAGAAGCCAGTCACAAAAGACCCCATATTGTATGAGTTTGTTTATATTAAATTTTCAAAATAAAGGAATTTATATAAAATGAAGTAGATTAGTGGTTGCCTTGGGCTAGAGGGGCTGGAGCAATTGAGGATGATGTTTCAAGGGATGCAAGGTTTATTTGTAGTATGATGAAAATGTTCTAAAATTGATTGTTGAAATGATTGCACAACTCTGTGAATATACTGAAAGCCATTGAATCATATATTTTAAATGAGTGGACTGTGTCACATATGAATTATTCCTTAATAGAGCTGTTAAAAAACAAACTTGTGCTATGATTTCAACTTCCAAGTGGAATGTAGATGTCACGGTCACCCAACGTTCCCAACACAATTACTGGACAAAAAGCCAGATAAATGACAAAAATCTTGTTTCAAGGCACCATAGAGTTGTAGAAACAATAATTAGATGAACTGGAATTTCACAGGAGGAGACTTCTAGGGCAGTAGGAATTTTGCTAATGCTTAGTAAGCCCTCATGATCAGATTTGGCCCACACCAGGGAGAGAAACCAGAGACATTTTTGTTGGTCACTCAGAGCAGGTACTGGCACAAAAGATTATACAACTTGAGAAGCACAGACTTAATTAGTCTTTTCTCCAAGAAATTTTCTGTGTGCTGGAGAGGAACATGGAGGACTCAAGAGCTAGGCTAAGTGTTCCTAAAAGACAGAGTAAAATCTGCTTTAATCTCCAAGTACTTGAGAGACTGTGTTTCCCTAGAGAGAGAGGCCTGCCATTTGGTCCTTCAAGAATTTTGCCACATTTTAAAGCTGCAAGATAGAGGAGCTAAAGATCAAAGCTCAAATCTAAGAGGTAGATTTGACACAGTCTTCCATGTTTGAGGGAAAGTGACCCACTGGTCTCTCAGTCCAAATCCTTGATGGGTATTCCTTAAGAAACAGGAAAGGACCAGAGATGAATGAATCCTAGTAAAACTACATATGTGTAATGGAACTAAGAGGGGAAGATAGCAAGGTGGGAGAGAGACAATGGGGCAAAAGCAGCAATTGAAGACATAATGGCCAAGCATTTGCCAAAATGGATAAAACATTAATTCATCAATTCAAAAATTCAAGAAACCCTAAGTAGCTCAGTAAACCCCAAGTAGTGTATAAGAAAAAAGATCATACTAAGGTACATTATAAACTAAAACTTAGCAGATGAAGTCAAAAGTTTTTTGTGAAGCAAATTCATATGCTTAAATGGCATTATTAAATAATAAATATTTAAAATTTCAAACTACTTATTCATAATAAGAAATTCAGAAAATAACAAAACCTAAGATTCACAGGAGATTGGGTTACTAAAATTAAATGCTGAAATTTAGTCATCAGAAGAAGAAAAAATAAATAAATTGACATTAATAAATCTGAAAGGTGGTTATTTTAATAATAAAACCCAACAAAAGACATACATTTACTTTCAATGTTTATTATTTTAATTAAATAAATTTGATTCCAATTAAAAAGCACAAATGTGAGAGTGATAAAATGACATGACTACAGATTCAAAGGAAACTACAGAAATAAAGGACAGTGTAAAAATGTGCCTTTCGTAAATAAATTTGAGAGTTTTAATGAAAAGCATAATTTCTGGCCAAGTATAAATTATAAAATTTTACTTGAAGCAGAATACCTGAATAGGCCTATTACTGTGCATATTACTGAAAGGATTATTGATAAATTTTAATATTTACTCTAAGACTTTACAAGTTCAGTTGTATCATATAAAATTACTTTATGCTATATACAATAGAGTGCATATGCGTGATAATTGGCTATGTTTGAATCTCAATTTGTTCTTGATATTAACTTGTTACCAACACTTGAGAAAGCACTGCAGCCATGCAACTAAAAACAATAGCACATGCTCCACTCTTACTTATGAATGTAGGTGCACAAATTCTAAAGGAAATTCTAGCAGCTCAATTTCAATGCTAAATAAAAATTAGACCATATCATGTTAAAGTAGAATTAGTCTAGGTATAAAGACTCACTTCACACTAGGAAATCTGTCAGTTTAATTGATATAGCTACAATTTAAAGGGAAAACTTCACAATTATTTCTACCCATACTGAAAATGCATTAATAATTAAGATACATTTAAATATCAGTAAGCCTTATTTTTTAGAGTAGTTTCAGGTTTACAGATATATCGAGTAGAAAATAGAGAGTTTCCATATACGCCCTCTCCCTACCACAGTTTCCTCTGTTATCAATAGCTTGCATTGATGTGGCACATTTGTTATAATTGATGAGCCAATATTGATACACTATTATTAATTAAAATCGATAGTTTACTTTGGATTTCAGTCTTGGTATTGTACATTCTAGGGGTTTTGACAAATGTATAGTGATGCGTACCCACCATTAAAGTATCTTGTATAATAACAGTGTCACTGTCCTAAAATTCCCTTTGATCTACCTATTCATCTCTCCCTGCCTCCAGTCCCCAGTAACCACTCTTCTTTTTACTGTCTCCATAGTTTTGCCTTTTCCAAAATGTCATGGAGTAGGAATCATACAATATGTAGCCTTTTCAGATTGGCTTCTTTCACTTAACGACATGTGTTTAAGGCCTCCTCCATGTCTTTTTGTGGCTTGATAACTCATTTCTTTTTATTACTAAAGAGTATTCCATTGTATGGATGTGGATGCACTATAGTTTATTTGTCCATTCACCTATTGAAAGGCATCTGGGTTGCTTCTAAATTTGGGTAAAAGGTAAAGCTGCTGTAAACATTCATGTGCAGGCTTTTGTCTGGATATAAGTTTCAAATGCATATGGGTAAATACAAGGGAGTGTTGCTACTGAGTAGGAGAATGTCTAATTTTGTAAGAAACTGCCAAAATCACTTTCCAAGTGGCCATACCATTTTGCATCCCCACTAGCGATGAGTCAGTGGGTCTGTTGCCCCACATTCTCATCAGCATTTGGTGATATTGAAGCTTGGGATTTTGGTCATTCTAAGGGGTGTGGCGTAATACCTGGTTTTAATTAGAAAGTCTCTAATGATGTTGAGCATCTTTCCATATGCTTCTTTTCCATCTATATATCTTCTTTGGTAAGGTATCTGTTAAGAGCTTTTGCCTTTTTTAAATTGGGCTGTTTGTTCTTATTGTTGAATTTTAAGAGTTCTTTATATATCTTAAATGCCAGCCTTTATCTGACATGTGTTCCACAAAATCCTCCCAGCCTATGGCTTATTTTTTTCATTCTCTGAACAGCGTCTTTTGAAGAGCAGAAGTTTGAAATTTTAACAAAGTCCAAGTTGTCAAATTTTTTATGGATTGTGCTTTTGGATCTAAGAAGCCATTGCCAAATTCAAGGTCACTGAATATCATCATATTCTCCTATTTTATCTTCTCAGCGTTTTACAAGATGTATTTTGAATTAAAAACAAATGGACACTGAATCAGTCATGGACCCCACAAAGATTTTTAATGGAGACTATGATGAAGGGACAACTTATAACGAGTGTGGCAAGGTTAAGGAGATATATAAGGAATAATGCTAGCAGCCATGATAAGCTATCACCATCCTGGTCAACAGGAAAAAGGGGAGGAGCTAGTGCTTGGACCCAGTGTGAAGGCTATGGTGGAGGGTCTATGACTGTGAGCTACCACTGCAGGTTTCACACCTAGGCAAGAAGAGTGTGGTGTCCTGAGAAGTTGATGGATATCAGAAAGGGGCCCTAGCTGGCAGGAACAGAAAAAAGGATGGGGGAGAGCCATCACTCTAAAAAATGACTGACAAGTCATTGTTCTGAGAAACAGTTAACTACAAACAACCCATCTGCACAACACCCTGTTTCCAAATACCTTGTTTTGCACATAAACCCAGCAGCATGACCCTATCAGCATGTAGCCTCTCCAGCACAACCCTTTAAAACTTCCCTCTAGCACCTGACTCTTTTCAGCCACCTTCCTCTCTGCTGTGCTGCTCATTGTTCTCTTGCAATGTATCTTTGAACTTTCTACGATAAATCTGCCTTTGTTTACTCATGACTGTTTTATATTCTTTCACAGCCTGCGATGCTGCACCCAGCCAGTTGCACCAGCCACATTTTGGTGGTCCACATGGGGACCTCTCCCCTATTCACCCCTTTTCCTCTTCTCCAACTCCAACCTCTTAGTGGACAGCATTCAAACCTGGAGACATCTGATGGTCCCCCAGAAGGTACAAGTGGAAAGACATTTGACCATCACTGCCCTGAATGAGTGAGAGTTCAGAGTTTCCTTTCCAGCCATCTGATGGACAAACTCTAGTATCCCTCTGGCAACTGATGGCAACTGGCCAGGGCCACTCCCCAGTGTAGCCTAAAGCCAAGGGGTAAACAGATTTGGCTGCCTTGCTTGGAGGAGAGGATGGCTGTCTCCTAACCTTTCTGGTCAGAATCCCCAGTCCCTATATGTAGCGCAATAGGCAGGGGCAGCTTGACCAGGGCAAGCCCATGCATGTTTTGGAGAACTCAGAGCCCCTCCTTCTTGCTCTAAATTTCTCCAGTGAAGAAAGCCAGCCATCCTTTTCTAGACATTTTAAGCAAGATGATGCCAAACAGCACCAGAACAGTGAGACTTCCCTCATCCTTTTTTTCTTATATTTGAATTCAGCACCCAGTATAATTCGTACCTGGACTGACCTGGGCCTGCTAACCCTCGGTTCATCCATCCAGTGTAAGGTTCTTGTCCTGGGACGTCCTTTCCAATAGGTGGGATGCTTCTTTGGAAAGTGTCTCTCAGGGCTCCTTAGTGGACATAAGTGGAACCCCTTTTCCTTGGCTGGAGACCCCAAGAGAAATTGTGGTTTGTGTCCTCAGTAGACATTTATTTCCAATCCCACCATGGGACAAATGCTTCCATTCTCTCAGACTCACCTCTGGGCTGCATTCTAAAACAATGGGATAAATTTGAACCCCAGGCTCAAAAGGAAACATTGAATTTTCTTGTGGAATACAGCATGGCCACTTTATAAACTTCCAGCTCAGGAATTCTACTGACTTCCAAATGGGACCTTTGTCCTCAATATTGTTTTACAGCCTGATCTCTTCTGTCATAATTCCTCTGAATGGCTTGACATTCCTTATGTCCTCGGTTGTATAACTCTTTCTAAGTCTGCTCTCCCCTCCCTTACATGGTTCCTTCCTCTACTAGGACCAGCTGCATTTATACTTCTACTTCTCCTCCTCAGTCCTTTGTCTCTTTAATTTACTGGTTAAGTTTGTTTCTTCCAGAATGTAGCAATTCCACTACAAACCCCTAATGATGCAAGGATATCAGCCAATCACTTCCAGAGACTCCCATGAATCTCCTCTAGACTTACTGGATATCAATCCCATACTACCACACTCTTTCTCCCTGAGTTCTGTCCTCCAGCAGCATCTAATAGCCTAAGTCCCATAACTCAGGACGATAATCCACAGGGTCCCCTAACATAACAACAACCATAGGTCAGACCCACACTATGCCTACAGTCAGCAGGAAGGAGTTGGAAGATAAGACCTCCATACAATGCCAAAGATTTGTCATCATTGTTCTCTCAGGCGGGAGCATGGAGTAAGTTGATAGATACAAGAATGGGGCTCTACCTGGCAGGAACAGGAATGAGGGCTGGGGAGAGCCGTTGTTTTAAGAGAAGGCTGACAAGCCATTTTTCTGAGAAACAGCTAACCACAAACAACCTACTTGTACAACATCCTGTTCCCAAATACATTGTTCCACATGTTAGCCCCAGCAGCATGACCCTATCTGCACATAGCGTCTTCAGCATGACCTCATCAGACTTCTCTGCTGTGCTGCCTGTTGCTTTCTTGCAACGTATCTTCGTACTTTCTCTAATAAATCTGACTTTCTTAACCACAACTGTCTTGGCAAATTCTTTTACCGCCTGTGACACCAGCCCCAGCCAATCACACCTGTGATGGATGAAGAGGATGAAACACCTTTACTTCCCTCTCATCACCCTCAATAGCATGCCAGTGACCCTCGCTGGCCAAACACAATCAGAGGGAAGCCAACAAGGGGGCCTGGGGGCTGTCGTCTGCATGGGCAGTCATCCCGGGGGCACAGGCAGAGCCAACACAAGTTTGCCATCCCTGTGATAGGGGGCTGATGAAGCATGATGACCACAGCCCTTTGTGTAACCACAAATTAGTTTGCCACACTCCAGACTCTTGCAGACCAAGGGTAAAAGCTGAATTCTAGCAATCATTGGAAAGTTGATGTCTTTAAGACTCTGCTTTTTATGTGTAATTAGGATTAATAACAGTGCTACATTACAGATACTGAGATGATTATTTATATTAAATGTTTGTGAAGTATTAATGAGTGGTCAATAAATGCTAGCTGCTATTACTACGGCTACCACTATGACCAAGACTACTACTGCTATTGCTACTACTAAAACCATAACTACTACTATCATTACTATTACCACTACCATTAGTACTACCACCACTACTATCACTACGACTACTACCATTACTACTACTATTACCATTACCACTACTATCATTACTACTACTATTACCACCATTACTACTACTGCTACTATCATTACTACTCCTACATCTACCATTACTACTAGTACTACCACCATTACTACCATTACCAGTACCATTACTGCTACTACTAACATTACTACTATCAACATTGTTACTACTACTACTATCATTACTACTACTATTACTATTATTTACTCCTACTCCTACCATTACTACTATTACTATTATTTACTCCTACTCCTACAATTACTCCTACTACTATTACTATTACTCCTACTCCTACCACCACCACCACCATTACTACTACTATCATTGCTGCTATTACTATCATTACTACTAGTAGTACTACCATCATTACTACTACTACTACTACTATTATTTTAATTATTATTAGAGGAGAGGAGAAGCAGGCAGCATAACAAGGAACATGAGCATTGTTTCTCAATATGAGAGAGAATCTGTATATTAAATTAATAGCCAAAGCCATACATGGCCATGAAATATTAATGTGTTCTCACTAAAACCAAAATCCAAATAACCAGAGAAAGATCTCTACCATCATTATCATTGAATGTTCTGGAAATTTTAGCTGACATATTAAGATATGCAACATTAGGAGAGAGAACAAATCTAACTTTTTATTGGTTAACATTTACACAATACGATGGTTCTCTGCCCAGAAAATTACTCCCCCTATTTAACAATTAAGTGGCTAAA
Source organism: Cebus imitator (assembly GCF_001604975.1). NCBI lineage: Eukaryota > Metazoa > Chordata > Mammalia > Primates > Cebidae > Cebus > Cebus imitator. The sequence continues at coordinate 8,091,318 of NW_016107356.1, forward strand.
CACAAAATGAATATATAAAATTTAATGGTTGTTCTAAAAACCAGGATAAAGCTATTTACAATATTTAATGAAGACAATTTTCCATTCATAATGGCAACACAAACTATTAAGTGCCTAAATAGCTTTACATAGAATTTTGCAGCAATATAAAAGGCTAGTAAAAAATAAAAACAAAAGACTTATAGCTACATTAAAAAAAGGATAAGCTGGCCACAGTGGCTCATGCTGGTAATCTCAGAATTTTGGGAGCCTGAGGCAGGAAGATTGTTTGAGGCCAGGAGTTTGAGACTAGCCTGGGCATCATTGCTAGATCCCATTTTTACAAAAAACAGAAAAATGCAAAAATAGAAGAAATAGAAAAATTAGGCGGGCATGGTGGCATGTGCCTGTAGTCTATCTACTTGGGAGGCGCAGGGAGCTGGACTACAGTAATGGCAGTAGTAGTAATTGCAGTAGCAATGGGAGTAGCAGCAGTAATGACATTGGAAAAATGTCAGTTCTCCCCAAATTCATTTATAGGGTTGACACAATTGCACTTAAACTTCCAGTGGGATTTATTGTTAAATGTTTTCAAGTAAAGCTAAGATTCATCTAGAAGAATGAATTCATAAGCAGAGCTGAGAAAAAAAAATTTAATGCAAAATAGGAAAGATTAGCTAGTGAGATTTGCCCTGTTATATATAGAAACATAACATTAATATAGACAAAATATGTGGTTTTGGCACAAGACTAGATTTTTGGAACAATGAAGTGTAATAGAAACTCTAGGAAAAGAATAAACACATTAATATAATGAGGTAAACCTAGACATATATTCTGACACATTACCCTGAAAGAAATACCAGGCGGGTTAAAGATTTAAATGCCAAAAATAAGCCACCATAAAAATCTTAGAATATGCAGCAGAATATTTGTGTATCTCAGAAGGAGAAAAGGGATTTACAAGTATAAAGGCAATACAAAATAGACAGAACAGGAAATGGATATGACAACATGAAAGAAAACCTTTTATATTTAAAAAGTCAGCTTTCAGTTTTTTCCCAGTATCAGCCATTGCTGCTAAACATGGAGTCTATGTTTCTAGGTTTGTACTGGAAGAGGATTAGAAATGGAATTATGCTACCCATTGGATTACTGTGTAGACAACCTCTAGGATGATTTCTCCTTGGAATGAGACTTAAGATACCATAGTTCTACTTCCATTGTGCATTGATGCATTAAATCATTTATAACATTTCCCAGAATTCCAATCCAGAGAAGTTCCTTTATCTCCAGGACGTTGCTTTTGGAATTCAGGGAGGCCTGGGTTCCGAATGGGAATGGGAGTGAGATGGTCCAATGAATGGTAACAGTCACTATTATTATCCCTATTTTACAGAGGAGGAATATTCTGCTTCTTTATGAGCCAACATTTACTTTCTCTGAATTAAATGTTACTGGTTTCTTATTTATAGAAAGCAGAAATTGACTGGGCACACGTTCCCCCACAGTTTCCAGGACTGTGTAATTATATGCAAAGTAGTTCAATTGAATTCAGTCTAGATGAATCCATATTTCAATAAGGATATTAGTGACTTATCTCAAAAATTAAAATTCGATATGTTAATCCTGTCATGCTTTCCATTCGAATGTTTTTCCTGAAGAGCAACAACAACAAAAACCTGACTTCCTGATAGTCCATTTAGCTTTTATTTTATGCCATTTACAAAGTTTAGGCAACATAAACACACATTATGCATATCTCAGTCCCATATTTCAGTCTATGTAATTGTATCTAGACAACCTAGATAATGATGGGAAGGCTGAATGGCAGAGCGGAAAAACACGTCTTCATGGTCTGAACTATTGAGAATAAGCATCCTCTCTACCACTTAGCAGCTGTACAACTCTGGGAAGATGTGCTGGCCAAGCCCTCTTGATCTTGCAGCCTCACCCAGTAGTCAGGATTTGTTGCAAGAATACAGTGTCAGGTGTGCCCTGGCTACTGCTCTCAGGGCAGTGTTCCCTTTCTCTTTATATATTCTAATATTTCTCCCACAGCTACCAACCAGCCCGTTCTTCCAGTCCTTCCCTGTTCAGATCCTAATGGAAGAGAGGTGATGGTCTTAGATAATCACCGTAATCCTTTTTGAGCAGATTTGTTGTAGAAGCCAAGCCACTTTGAAGGACACAGGCTGCCTGATATTCTGCACTTGGGTCAGATGTCATGCCTGGTCAAAGTGGTGCCAGCTCTTTCTCAATGATTGCTTAATTCTCCCTCCTTCAACAAGCTTTAGATGGCAGCGTTTCCCTTAGAGGGACACAGTAGGCAGGGCAGCAACAGTGGATGACATGCGTATTACAGCAGTGCTGGGCATCATCATAACCAACGTGAACATGTGGATCATTCTTACAATGTGCCAGACGTCTCATGAAACATTCAATGTTTCTTAATTCACTCTCACAGCCAGAATGAGGTAAGTGTTGCTATTGTTATTTGATATTTTATAAAGAATGAGAAGCTTACAGCAGGAAATAACTTTCTCAAAATGATAAGATCAGTAAGCGGAATAATCTATTGGATTCCAGAGTTTATGCTTTTAGCTACCAAGCTGTACTCTTTCTCACTATATTTCCCTGAGCTTTGGTTTCCTCATCTATAAAACTGGAATTGCACTGCCAGTTTGCCTTTAGAACTATAGGCAATAAATGTTATGCATTGATCATAATAAATAACATATAGTAGAGCAAAGCATGGAAATTCAGGAAGTAACAAAGAGCAATCATAGGAATGTATGTGGCAAATCTAGATACATAATACTTGTATAAATAATTAACAGTAGTGCTTTTAAAACACGCATCAATAGCACTTTATTAAGACAAGAATGCATGTTGCATCTATTACCAGTTTTTAAAAAACACATAAATAACAAGCTAATAGAAGAAGAAATGTAATTATAAAAATTAAATAAATCCAAAAACCTTAAGGAAGGACACAAAAAATCATAGAACAGACAGAGAAAATAGGAAACAAATAGTAAGATGGTTGTTAAACCCAAATTACAGTAAATATAAACAGACTAGGTATTCAAATTGAAATATAAAGCTCATCAGAGAAGGTAAAAATATCAAGCAAAGCTAAACAAGCTGCTTAAAAGAGACACATTTTAAATATAAAGATATTGACAGGTTGAAAGTAAGGAATGGTAAAACTACTATGCAAAGCAAAAGTTACAAAATGAAAGCTAAGGGTGGTTTATTTCAGAGTAATAAAAGTTTCAGGTTTAATAGGAAGCAATCTTAAATTTGTTTACACCTAATAATATTGCCTCGAAATACATAAAATAAAAATGGACAAATGTACAATCATGTTGAGAGACTATAAGTCAGATTTCTCCAGAAAAACAGAATCAAAAGAATATATACATTAAGAAATATATTAAGAAGTTTATTTTAGCATATTGGCTTACATGATTGTGGGGCTGGCAAGTCCAAAATATGTAGGAGAAGCTGGCAGGCTGGAACTCGGGCAGGAAATGATGTTGCTGTCTTTAGGAAGAATTTTTTCATCTCCAGGAAAATTCAGTTTTTGCTCTTAAGGCTTTCAACTGATTGTATGAGGCCGACTTACAGTGTGAAGAGTAATCTTTATGTAAAGTCAACTGATTGTAACTTAATCACATCTACAAAATACCTTTACAGCAGTACCTAGATTAGTGGTTGATTAAATAAATGGGCACTAAAGGCTGGGTGCAGTGGCTCACATCTATAATCCCAGTACTTTGGGAGGCCGAGGCAAGTGGATCACCTGAGGTCAGGAGTTCAAGACCAGCCTGGCCAACATGGTGAAACCCTGTCTCTACTGCAAATACAAAAATTAGCCTGGCATGGTGGTGGGTGCCTGTAATCTCACACACTTGGGAGGTTGAGGCAGGAGAATCACTTGAACCCGGAAGGTGGAGGTTGCAGGGAACGGACATCGCACCACTGCATTCCAGCCTGGGCTACAAGAGCAAAACTCCATGTCACCAAAAACCAACCAACCAAACAAAGAAACAAAAAAGGCACTAAAGCCTGGCCCCCATGATGATGCAGGAAACTAATCGTCATGGAGACTTTATCCACAGTTTTGAATATATGTTACATTTCAATATTAAAAAAAAACACACACAATCATAAAGCAATCAAAAAATTAAACAGAATCCTTGGTAATTGCTGGATTCCCTGGGAAGCTGACTGTGAGAAGAAGATGGGCATGCAGGACATTTCTTATGGGTTGTTCTTGAGATCAGCACCTAAGGAGAGGAGCAGCTGAGGCACGATCAGGAAGGGAGGAAGTAGAGTGCAGTGCTGGGGAAGCAGCATCACTGTCTGGGGTAAAAATCCTGGGCTCATCATCTCACGTTGAGAAGATTAACAACATGGATACATACGGGTCAGTTAAGGAGCAGAAAGTTTAACAGGCAGAAGAAAGAAGAGAGGAGAGCGGCTCTCTCTCGTGAGAGATCGGCGCCCTTAAGGGAAAGGCTGGCCCATAGCTGACTGCAGCAGGTTTTATGGGCCAGCTTGAGGAGGCAGTGTCTGATTCATGTAGGGCCCACAGATTGCTTCCACCAGGGGTGTGTTTACATTGCACAGGGAAGGCTGGTCACCCCACCCTAATCTTATTATGCAAATAGGCTTTCCACCTGGCCAGGACTATCTTGTCCATTCCTTACCATACGTGTGACTGGCAAAAAGAGAAGATGGAGCCTCCATTCTGAACATGCCTAATCCCAGGTAGATATTTTTATTGGCACAACTGCCATCATGCGCCTGTGCAAGCTTCCAGGTTGCTTGTCTATGTCTGCAGCTCGATTTACAGGCTGCTCTTTGTTAGAGAAGAAAATGATTTGGAAGCTGCTTTTCATTAAAAGGAAAACCTTACTGAGGACTCCCGTACCCTCACTATCTGCCTAAGTGCTTTCATCTTAACTTCTGTATCATTGGGTCAGCAGCAACCCCAGCCAAACCTCAAGGAAGGCTGAAGATGGGACGATCTGTCAGAGCTATGATGAGTTGGGGCAAGAGTGTTGACCTTTATGGATTGCAAATCAGTGACTCATGGGAGGTGGGGCAACCTGGAAGGAAGTGTGGCCTTGGGCGAGGCAGCTGTCTTCAGAGGAGGCAGTCTCTTTGTATCTGGAGGGGCAATTGTTAGTGTTCCCCTAAACTGAAAGGTGAGTTATGGAGAAATGGGAATAGAACGGTTTGTTACAATGATTTGGTTAATGACTTATTTTCTCTGTTTCCTTAGCTCCATCTTGCTGAGCAAAAATGAAGGAACCTGGACCCATTTTTGTTACTGTGAGAAAGAGTCTTCATTCATTCAAGATGGCATTTGTTAAGCACCTATTATGAGTAGATGATTTCCTGTCAACAGTTAACAAATCCTCAGAATATTGCATCATGTACAGTTATTGGTAATGAGTAACTCACATTCTCTTAATTGTAATGCTTCCTTGGAAAGTCATCGTGGAAGATGAAGGCTGGCTCATACATTTTCCCAGACAGGAATTTGGCTGCCAACAGGGAGTTCTGAACAACTGAAAACTCCAGATGATGAATGCACAACATAATGATGGTTAAATTAAAAAAAAAAAGAACACAGTAATAAAATTTCCACGAAATATTTTGTGTAAGCCCAGTCATTTTCTTTGTAGAATTATTATTTTTAGATAATTTAGAATACTTTGTTACTTATGATATATGATGGGCAACTATACTATGATTCTTTTGAGTGACTCAATTGTCTTATTTTTTCACATTTAATGACTTTGTTTCTCCTGAGTGCACAGATAGTATATTAATCAGGGTTCTCTGGAAAACTGGAACCAATTTATTATCAGACACTGATTCATGTGATTGTGGAGGTTGAGAAGCCCTATGATCTGTTCTCTGCAAGCTGGAGACCCAGGAAAGCTGGTGAAGGTCAAAGGTCTGAGAGCTGGAGAGCCAATGGTATAGATTCCAGCCCAGATCTAAAGGCCTGAGAACCAGAAGCACAGAGGAAAGAAGATCAATATCCCAGCTCAATCAGGCAAAGAGAAAAAGTCCTCCCTTCCTCTCCATTTTTCTTCTATTCAGACCCTGGATGGATTGGATGAAGCCCAGCCACACTGAGGAGAGCCATCGTTTTCAGTCAGTCCACCAACTCAAATCCTGATCTCTTCCAGAAACACCTTCACAGACACACCCAGAAATAACATTAAATGGGCTAGGAACTTCCTGTGGCTCAGTCAAGTTGACACACAAAATTAACCATAATGGATACACATCGAAGTTAAATAATAATAATATAGACTTTGGCAAGTTGTATTTTAAAACGTAGTAGGTTAGTGAGTCTGGTTTAAGAGCACTAGATGAAAACCACAGATAAAGATATTTTTGAACATTCTGTGTCTGACTCTCCAGATCCCCTGCCTCCCTGCCACCGTGTTCTGAACCCCAGAACGCTGACCTCTATGAACAGCCCCAGCTGAACTCCATTACCTTCTGGCTTCCCATTGGCTCATGGAGGCACAGAGGGAAGGAGGCAGGAGGACAGAATGGTTGGGGTACCAAGGGCCCTCTCAGGCCACGGGTCGGCAGGGACTACGTTCCTATGTGAAGCTCACTGCCCCACAGGCCTTTCCTCTAGCTCTCTGTGGGGCCTGGTGACCTCTCTCCTTACAGTTCCATCAGTCCTAGGGGAGGTAATGGCTCTCCAGCAGCTGCTGCCCGTGGGTGTTTCAGTGTCTCTGGCTGGTCCTCATAGCCCCACCCACACCTGTGTAAACAGCCCTTCATTAACCTCAGTGCGGTTGCCTCATTTGAGTGTACCATCTGTTTCCTGGCAGCACTCTGACTGATACAGCATTTTTGGTATAGGTCTACATCACATGTATTTACCTTTGTGTCCTCTGTATTCCTCAGTGATCAGGGTTGTAAATCTTCTCTTCCTGTGACACTAAATTGCCCTTAATAAAGCTTATTGACCCTAAAAGTCAGGGCAAAATCAGTGCTAGTCTCAATTTCTTAAAGGGAACGTTATACAGAAGGTTAGGAACTATTAAATACAAATATTCATACATGTGTTCCCCCCGCCAAGCTAATAAACATACATATGTACATTTTGAAAACCATTGTAACCCCAGGTTGTTTCTGGCTCCTAGTGGGTGCTGGTCAGAGCAATGACTTCCAGCTCAGCACTTTTTGTAAACTGAACATGAGCTGTTCACATCTCTGCATCAACTCGGGTTTCCTTTTGCTTTTGTTTAAATTGAAGTTTTACATTTAATATAAGATTTAGAGATTTTTGTCTCAGAGCTCCCCAGGATTTGCTACTTTTACCTACTGTTGTTTTTAATCTTCAAACTCTAGGGTTACTTATAATTCCAAGTATGAATCTTAGTTCTGCTTTTATCTTCCATTTTACTGCATGGGAAGAGGGGAACATGTACCAAGTTACTGATTATTTTACTTCCATTGTTAATACACATTGGAATATCACACTTCTTGTGTACCTGGAACTTAAAAAAATTTTAGTTTAAAAAAATTATAATCATGAGGTCAGAAGTTCAAGACCAGCCTGGCCAACAGTGAAACCTCATCTCTACTAACAATACAAAAAATTAGCCGGATGTGGTGACACACAACTGTAGTCCCAGCTACTCGGGAGGCTGAGATGAGAGAATCACTTGAACCCAGGAGTTGGAGGTTGCAGTGAGCCAAGACCACACCATCGTACTCCAGCTTGGGAGACAGAGTAAGACTTCCTTTCAAAAAAAAAATTATAGTAAAAATATACGTAACATTAAGTGTATCAATTTAACCATTTTTAAGTGTACATTCTAATGGCATTAAGTACATCTGCATTGTTGTGGAACTATCCCTGCCATCCACCTCCAGAACTTACCTTCCAGAATTGGAACTCTGCACCCATTACACAAGAGTGCCCCATTCTCTTTTCCTGTAAGCCCCTGGCATCCACCATTCTCCTTTGCTTCTAAAAATTTGACTACTCTAGGTACCTCATATAGGTAGAATCATGCACTATTTTTCCTTTTGTGACTGGCTTATTCCACTTGCCATAATGTCTTGAAGGTTCATCCATGTTGTTTAACAGCATGTATTGGAATTCCCTTCCTTCCTTCCTAAGGCTGAATAATATTCCATTGTGTGAACAGACCACATATTGTTTTTCTATTCATCTGTTGTTGAAAACTTGGGTTGCTTCTACCTTTTGGCTGTTGTAAATAATACTGCTGTGAATATAGGTGTACAAGTATTTGTTCAACCTTTGCTTGAGTTCTTTGGGCTATATGTGCAAAAAATGGAATCCTGGATTATACGGTAATTGCATGTTTAATTTTTGTGGAACCTCCATATTATTTTCCGTGGTGGCTGCACCATTTTATATTCCCAATAGCAGTGCACAAAAGTTCCAGTTTTTCCACATCCTCGATAGCACTTGTTATTTTCTGTTTTCCATTTTGCTCTGATTTATCTTTTGACATGGAACATTCTTATATATGGTTACAGATCCATCGTGATGGTCTCTATCAAGTTAGAGGCTGCAAAGCATCCATATCATTCATTCTTCTAGGGATAAAGGCATTTGTAAAATATCAAATTCAGTTAATGTTGCTAAACGTCTTAAATTGTGTGTGGGAGGGGGTACCTACTGGATTTTATAAGTGCTTATTACACTTAAAGATGACACACTTCTTTTCCATTGAACATTTTAAAGAACAACTTAATTCATCCCAACTAATATTTTCTGAGGGCCATTATGTACCAGGTTCTGTTACAGGTGAATGGACCCATCAGTGAACAAAACCTTAAAATAATCACAAATCATTTGGAAATCCACTATTTCAGTGGCTTCTTTAGGAATGATACTGTTTTCCTATATGCTAACTAGGAAATGTGCTTCCTTCCAAACTCACTATTATGTCTCAAGCGATTAGTTCATGGCTTAGAAGAGACGTGGGTGATAGGCACTCCTGCTGCCCTTGCTTTGTGCTGGTCTGTGGCATTCACCACTTTCGACCTTGTCATTCATGTGCTTGTTTTATTTTCTTACAAGACTTTGAGCTTCTTGAGAGAAGATTTCATCCGTATTTGATTTTCGGCAATTATCTGCAGAATTTTTGTATAGAAGCATTCAAAAGATGCTTATTTCATTTGCTGAATAATAATGAACCTGGCTGTTTTGTATTCTTTTTATGAGATGATCAGTCACAGTCACATGTAGCCACAGAGGGGATACAGGGGAGGCTCAGGAAAACAGTGTATTATACTCACAGGTCCTACAAAGAGGAGGCACACCACGCCACGCAGGACCACATGGGAAAAAACACCAGAGTGATCAGGAGGCAGGGGGCAGGGGCTCTGGAAAGCATTCAGCCAAAGTCTGTACTGGAGTTTCCTTGGGGGAAGTCAGGTGAGCAGCCTAGGGTGGGCTAGTTTGAATTATCCTGGTGGGCTCTAAGCTCTAAGGGTAGTCCCTAGCTGTTTAGCACCCAGCTCTGGGATGGTTATGGCAGAGAAATACTGTCTCCTGGGGGTCAGGTAAGGAGAACTTGGGCTCAGCCAGAAGTTCTAAGAATTGAGTAGCTCCAGGAGAGGGCAGTCTCTCCCCAGCCAGAAAGGGCTTTAAGATGTCAAAACATCATAACATACAGAAAATCTAAAAAATATATATGTATACAATATCATACACACATATATACAAAATAATCTATGTATGTGTTGTGTTTGTGTACACATACACACACACACACACACGGCAACTCCATGCTAGGAAGCATGGCGATTCTAGACCTCCGGAACTCCAGAATGATGGTAAAATAGGTAATCCAAGTCACCTCTGCACCAGCTCCTGACTTGGGTGGCTCCCTCAGTGGGTGGACGTTGTTGGTCTGCACTTTGGCGCCCTCTGGGTGAGAACACGGCATAGACCATTCTGGTCTCATTGCTGCAGTTTGTATTTTTCACAGGAAAAAAATTAGCAAGCTAACCTCTGTTTTGGAATGCCTCAGAAGCTAGAATAGAAGCTCACTCACTCTCCTATAGTCCCCCATTGCCCCCACACACCTGTCTTTGCCAGGTAACAAGCAGACGCGGCTGCAGACACAGAGCATGAATTCGATTAGTACATTTACCTTGTGAAATGCAGCTCCACCATCCTCTAATTTGGCCTCGAGGGTTGTTTTGCTATTTTATGAGTCTGCATCTAATTAGTCACAATTAAGATCTGAAATCTCTAAGTGTATTCGCAGTCCAATTTCATCTGAGGCAATGAAAAATAAATAACTCACCGTGACTTTATTACTTCTGTTTCTCAGCTTAGGGGAAGAAGAATCGTGAAGTGGGTCTCTTCCACAGAGCAGCTAGGGTCCACAGCGGGTTGAAAGTCCCACAGCTCCAGTTCAGTATAATAATGAACCTGGCTGTTTTGTACTATTTTTACGAGATGGTCAGTCACATGCAGCCACGGAGACACAGGGGAGGCTCAGAAACTGGATTGTCAACACAGTTTAGACTTAAGGGAGCAATGCCCAGCCATTATTTGTGTGCGAGAATCTCATTTCATCCTTCCAGAGAGGAAAGGGGTGAGAAAAAAAATGACTCCCAAACCCTCCAGTTACCATCCTGTCTCCACTTCTGAGCTCTGCCATTGTTTACGTCATTTGTCTGTATTCCAGATTCCAAATGGATATGAAAGATCTGCCTGAGATCTTGTAGCATATTTCCAGCTGGCTCTTGGGAATCAAGAATGTATACAAAGCATTGTTGACAACGAATGCTTAGCTTCTCTGTAGGTGATTTCACCTTCTGTGTGAGTCAGGGTTCTGCAGAGAAACAGAACCAATGGGATATGCATAGTGCTGTGGTTTGAATGTGTCCCCCCCAACTTTCATGTTGAAACTTAATTCGTGTGGAATCGGTATTAAGACACAGAGCCTTTGGGGAAGTGATTAGGCCATAATGGCTCCATATTCATAAAAGGATTGGTGCCTTATAAAAGGGCTGGAAGGAAATGGCTTAGGCCCTTTTGCCCTTCAGCCTTCTGTCATATAAGAATACCACCAAAAAAACACCACTGATGGAGCAGGTCCTCACTAGATATGGAACCAGCCAGCACCTTGATCTTGGACTTTCCATTCTCCAGACCTGTGGGAAATAAACATCTGTTCTTTATAAACTACCTCATCTTAGGTATTTTGTTACAGCAGCACAAACAGACAAGACAGACAGAAATACATGTAAGAGGAGATTGGCTTATGTGATGATGAAGACCAGGGAGTCCCACCATCTACCACCTGCAAGCTGGAAAACCAGGTAAGCTGAGGGTTTAATTTCATCTAAGTCTGAAGGCTTGGCAACCAAGGGTGCTGCTGGCCTAAGACTCAGAGTCTACAGGCCCAGGACCAGGAGCTCTGATGTCCGGGGGCTGGGGAAGATGAATGTCCCAGTTGAAAAAGAGAGAGACAGAGAATTCCTCCTCCCTCTGCCTTTTTGTTCTACTCAGACCCTCAATCAATTAGATAGATGATGCCTGTCTGCACTGGTGATGGTAGATCTTCTGATTCAAATACGAATCTTTTTAACCATCACAACTTGTACGTTCTCACCTTTCTTCCATCCTAGCCCATCTCTTCTAATCTCACCTTGTCCTCCCTAATCTCCCTCCCTTCCTCTCTTTCCTGCACGCATTTTGTGGAAAGCCTATGTGTTGAGGGTAGACACAGCCAAAATTGTTTATCTGTTCGTGGAACGTAGATACTATGGCAGCAGCTACTGCAGAAACCATTGAGCACTTGTCAAGTAATACACAGGATTTTTGCCGCTTATAAACACAACAAAGCTCAAAATCTACCATCATCATTTTCTCCTTCCTGTTACTCAAAGTCACATCAAGAGGATCAATTGATTTTGTCCTCAGAACACCTTGCCATGTCTCCCAACTTTCCTGTATAACTGATGGCTATTACTCCAGATTTTTATTAGATTATCTTCAGTGCTGTGGTTTGAAATGCATTCTCCAAAAGATATGTTCAAGCCCTAAACCTGGGGATGGGACCTTATTTGGAAACAGGGCCTTTGTAGATGTCATCAAGTAAAGATGAGGGCTTCCTGGAGTAGGGTGAGCCCTAATGCAATGACTGCCATCTTCAAAAGAACAGGAAGATTTAGACACAGAGACACAGAGGGAAGGTCATGTGATGACTGAAGCAGAGTTGGAGTGTCTACATGTCAAGAAATGTCAACAATCCACAGCAACCATTAGAAGCTGGGTGGGAGGCACAGAACAGACGCTCCCTCACACCCCACAGAGGGAACCAACCCTGCAGATGCTTTTATATATACAGCCCCTCCAGAACTAAGAGGGGCTAACTTTCTCCTGTTTCAAGCCACCCAGTTTGTGGTGATTTGTTAAGGCAGCCCTAGGAAACTGGTATACCCAGTCAGTGCAATAACTTCCAAACAGTTCTGCTTGCCTCCAATGCTCACACTCCATCTTCTCCCATCCTTGATCCCTGTGGCATCCTGCACATTGCACTCAAAGCTGGGACAATGTGAGTCAAGAGAACTCAGGAAAGGAGAGACGTAAGAGAGAAGAAGACCTTAGTGAGAGTGGTTTTAAGACTGGAAAGTAATCATATAAGCCACTGGATACTTGCAGAAATCTTGAAGTAGTCTCTGAACTTCCCCCAGAGCATGAAATGGGGGACTTCAAAGGACAGAGAGGCTCCTATTGCCTTCTGGATGGTATATAAGCAAGCTCACTGAATCCTCTCTGCCACTGCATGGACTGGAACTACTACCTGCATGCACAGTGAGGAAGCTGAGGCTCTGTGGGGTTGTCTCTTGCTTAAGAATGACAGACTGGACTGACAGCCATAGAATCTGAACCCAAGACATTCTGCTCTATAGTGAGTACTCTTCCTTGACACCCTTATATCTCTAAATCAACAAACTGGGTTATTTGTTTGTTTTGGCCCTACCTTGCTATTTATCTCTCTGGATTTCCTTCCCTTTCCCTCTGCTCCTGGTCAAAAGCTGCTCATCCTTCAAAGTCCAGTTGAAATTTAATTGTCTCTGTATAAATGTTCCTGAGCACCTTAGCCTGAAGAGACACGAATCAGTTCCACTGAACAAGACTAGCTGACATGCATATAATTTAATTTGCACAATTGAACACATCCTGAGTTATCTCTTCAGTTATGGACTTGGTCTTTGCATCTTTTGTTCGCAGTTATTTTTTTCAGACTGTTGTAAGCTCCTTGGGCAGAGGTCATAATTTATACGTCTTTGTATACCTAGTGGGTCTCAGAACAGTTTCTTGCATACACACACACACACACACACACACACACACACACACACACACAAAGAGGCAAAATGAAGTCAGATGCCTTAGTTCTCAGTCATCTGCTCTGGATTCGTTAAGTCTGGGATATTGAATGCATGTCTTAAACTTCCCGGTCTCTGTCTCCTCCTCTTTGACAGGAGGGTTTTGAACCAGCAAATGTCAAGTTCCTTCAGCTCTGTTGGGCTGGGGCACTGCTCCTTTGGCTTAGGGATGTGACAGGAAGAGGGAACATGGGACTCCTCTGGCCCAATTTCCAGGCACCTGGGGCACCAGCAAGTTTACCTTGTCAGATTCACCAGATGGTTGGGCTGCAGGCATGACCTTGGCATTCCTTGCAGGAAACAAAGGTCATGTGTGATGCCGGGAGTGTGTCTGCATGTCTCAGGAGTCGTTCTGACGTTCCGTCTGGGATACATGTTGGGAAATGCCAGATCTCAACAGGACAGATCAAGCCACATGTGCCCAGAAAGGCTTTTGGCAACATCACATTCACAGACGAATTGTGGTTCACAGGGGGCTGGGGAATGATACTCTGAATAGTGACAGAAATAAATGTTCTTATTCTTGTTTACAGTGCCTTTTTGGAAAAATGGGTGAAATAAGGTTGTGTTTGTGTGTGTGTGCGTGTGCCTGTGCGTGTGTGTGTGTTGAAGCAGGGCTGGAATGGAAACATAGGGGGTATATTTGAAGCTCTGCTCTATCGTTCCTTATTGAAATAAGACCCCTCCCCTAAGTATAAACTTGTGGATGGCTTCCCCAGTGCAAGTTTATACACCCCAAGCTCTACAGATTAGACGTATGGGCAACTGAATTTTTATATACCAGCAGAGGAATTTTGAGAAATTTAAAGCATAATTATGTACATCCAAATGCTGGTGGTTTGTGCTGGCTTAAGAAGTGAGAATATTCCTTTGCTCGGTGTAGCTTTTGTCTTTACTGAACACCATTAAAATAGCAACAACCAACTATACACTTTAGAGAAAACTATCTAGACGTGGAGAGAAAATAATCAATTTTGTCTGTAGGCAACAATGTCTGGTAGTATCCAGATAATATTACAGCCAAGGAACTTTCAAGGGAGTGGAGTAACGGAGATTTGGTTCTTAAAGAGAGATCAATTAATTGACAATCATGTTTAACTCTAGGTATAATTATATAGAAAACAGGCAACATGAGATCATTTATTTATTTTTATGAGGGGATAATTTTATTTTATGCCCATGTTACTGAGGCCGATTTCTTCTCACTCTCCTAAGAAGTAAATGTGAATATGCCTATTGTGTGTATTTGCAGAGGAGATTCAAACATGATATCTTTGTGTCAGAAGCAAATGCTGTTAATGTTGCTATTTTAGAATGACTTTTATAATAGTTATGGATGTTCTCATTTATTCACAAATATATTTAAAGCCACAAAAAAGGAATCCTTGGGGATTTGAATAGCATGTTTTCAGCTTTGATTGCATTCCGTATTTAGAATTTAAAGGGATCCCTGATCTTTGTCCACTAGACGTCACATTGTTCTAGGCCTGTGGTCCTAATCCACAGATTTTTACCTCTTACCCCTACCCCTCCAGGGGACATCTGGCAGTTTCTGGGGACATTTTGATTATCACAATAGGGAGGGTCCCCTGGTACAAGATTCTAGTAGGTAAAGGCCAGGGCTGCTGCTAGAGAGCCGAAAACACACAGGACGGTTCCCGTCTATGAAGAATAATCCAGTCCAAACTGTCAGAAGAACTGAAACGGATAAATCCTGCTCTAAAAGAAAAGAAAAGAAAAAGAAAAAAAAAAAGAAATTTTATTTCCTTCTTACAACAACCCACAGTTAATCTCTGAACCCCGTTTTGTCTACCACGGCACGGTGTTGTGACCTAAAGCTTCATCTCAAAAGAATCTCTCGTTCTTATCAGTGAGTAGAGAAATTGTGTGCAGCCTAAGTGTGATTTGTCACTTTGGTACTCTGTGGTAGGCTATTTGGATTTCATGCTTCATAGCCTGAAATGCCCTCTCTTGGTACACCCTTCTGACATTTTGGAGAGACTAATATTTGCCTAAGAATGCTTAAGTGATGGCCAGATTTTACTCTGCGTAATACTACCTCCTGGAAGTGGGGGTGGGTGGGGGGGAGAAGGAGGAAAAAAGTGGGGAACAAAGTTAGGTTTTCATTTTAAACATTTTCAAAGCTTGATTGGCTTTAATAAGCTATCGTTAATTAATTCAACAGCCCTTCCTAAGGGAATGCAAGTGTTAAAAATCACAACTATCAAATGTTATGGTATCTGGGAGCCCTAGTGCTTGACTACTTAACATGATTTTTTAGGACAATTCAATTATATCTCAGCATAATAAACTGGAAAGACATGAGCAAATATCCAACTTCTTCCCTTCCTACTCCCACCCCCTGTTCTGGAAAGACGCCCTAACACGTCTAATGCCACACTGCTGTAAAATAAACTCAAATGTTGTGATTATTTTACTGCTATGCATTGAGCACTGTTATCTGAAGATGCTCTATGCTGCTTCATTACACATCTTTTGTACTGGGTGGGGAAACTGAGCCACAGGGGATGATTAAAAGAAGGAAGAAGTCAGATGACTTTGGATTCTATGTGTCCCTGAGTAGAGAACACCTTAGAAAAAGCAATCCTTCATCCGCAGCACACAGAAGGAACACATTCCCAACTTCTCAGTGATGAGCTCTCTTTCTTAACAGTGTGAGGTTAATGAACCTCCTTATTTTTGTCAGGATGACGAAATGGCAAGCAGAAAAACCTATCAAAGAGAGCCCGGTTGCAAGGCTTTAATTGCTTATGTGACTGTTAAGAAAAGAGCCCCCTTCTTTCACAGCAGAAGGATACAGTTCCCAAATCTGGCAGCTATTCTTCAATTATAGAAAGAAGAAGGAAATTAAAATGTGATGGATTAAATAAGAGGGCAAACTGATACTCATTTCCTAACTAGAAATGACCATTTTTGTGCTTTTAAATTGATAATTATCAGCTCCCTACTTCATTCACTTTCGTCATAAGCTCCTGCCTTTTAATTAAAATTGAGATGCTTCACATTCCTTGCCTTCCCTTAAGAAAATCTTTCAAGTGTTTAAGTCCCTGATATTGGGAAGCTTTAATTACAGCATAGAAAAAGAAAAGTGGGAAGAGCTGGAGGGGGATATGTGCCTTCAATTCCCATGAACACGATCACACTGAGAAGTCAGGGAGGTCTGGTGCATTTGTCAATTTGCCAAACATTGTTCATTAAAGGCCAGGAAGTATCCCTGGGGGGCAGATACCCATGAGCTCATTTCCAACCATTTTACCTGCTCTGTCTCGTTTCAGAGTCCAGTCACATCATCACCAGACTTCTCACATTGCCCTAAAAAATGTGTATTAAAACAAAGTCACAACAGACATCCAGGTGTACACCTGTATCACACACCCGTGAGGAACACTTTTATATTAGAATAAGGCAAGGTTCTCCAGAGAAACAGAATATATGTGTGTATTCACACACACATGTATTTTAAATTTTATTAAAATTTTTAAAGGTATTTTAAGAAATTGGCTTGTGTGATTGCAGGGGCTGGCAAGTTCAAAATCTGTAAGTCAGGTCAGCAGGCTGCAAACTTAGGCAGAAGTTAATGCTACTGTCTTGAGGCAGAATTTGTTTTTTTGTTTTATTTGTTTGTCTTTTTTTTTTTTTTCCTCTCTTCCAGGAAACCTCAGTTTTCGCTCATAAGGACTTTAGCTGATTGAATGAGGGCCATGCACATGATCCAGTTACCAAGGATAATCTCTTTTAAAGTCAACTGTCTCTTTTACTTTAAATCAATTGTCTAAAAAATACCTCACAGCACCTAGATGAGTTTGATGACATAAATGTATATTATCTAGCCTAGCCAAGCTGATACATAAACCTCACCATCACAGGCACCACGCTCAAATGTTAAGGGTCGCAGTGGACTAATGCATACTGAAGCACCTGGATGACACCCAGAAGGGAAAAAAGCCCTGAGCTCCCCACCCAGAATGCCGCCACCTCCATACTGATGGTGACTCTCTTTCTGTTTTCAGGGTCTAACCCACGTATTCTGGCTCTGATCTGCTCTATTTTCTCCTTTTCCTCCTAGAGTAGGATTGAAGTAGCAAGTATGTTGAGTCATAGGACAGATTTCACTATTCCTTGAAGGCCGGCAGAACTCAAAGTCTATGTCCCGTGATTTTTCACTTAATTTCCATTTTTATGCTTTGGATAATGAGGTTAACTTGCCTCTCTATTGGGAACATAAATTCCTGGAAGGTAGAGAATATTTCATCTTATTTTCTGTGTGTAGAGTTCACAGTTAGGGTTCAGGTGATACTCAGATAATACATTCATAATTTTAGAGACGCATGGAGTTGAGAAACTAGCAAAATAATAATCAATTCTTTTTTTTTTTTTTTTTTTTTTTTGGGACCGAGTCTTGCTCTGTCACCCAGGCTGGAGTGCAGTGGCATGATCCGGCTCACTGCAACCTCTGCCTCCCAGATTCAAGTGATTCTTCTGCCTCAACCTCCTGAGTAGCTGGGATTAGGTACCCACCACCATACCTGGCTAGTTTTTGTATTTTTAGTAGAGACGGGGTTTTGTCATGTTGGCCAGGCTGGTCATGAACTCCTGACTTCAAGTGATCTACTCACTTTGGCCTCCCAAAGTGCTGGGATTACAGACATGACCCACCACACCTTCACTTCAAGTGATTAAGTCATTCATTCATCTACTTTTAGTACATCCATCATCATTTGTCCTTCCTTCCTTCCTTCCTTCCTTCCTTCCTTCCTTCCTTCCCTCCCTCCCTTTCTTCCCTCCTCCCTCCCTCCTTTCTTCCTTCCTTCCTTCCTTCCTTCCTTCCTTCCTTCCTTCCTTCCTTCCTTCCACTTGTTCATTCAATAAATATTTACTGTTTTTTTTCTTTTGAGAGGTATATGACCTAACCAAGAGGTATGGAAGTTAAATGACTTGTGGGAAATGAGAATGGTTTATTCTCTCACTTCCCACAAGTTATTTATATAGTTGCTAAAATTTAGTAACTGTAATAAAAATACAAGATTGTGGACAACATATCTCATTTTATTTGCTTCTAATATGGATATCAGTTTGGTTCTCCTGCTTCTGAGTTTGAGTTTGAACTCACAAAGAGGTAATAACAGCTCATTGAGAATTGGTCATTTACAACCAAAGTTTGTGAACTAGCTTGGACAACTAATTGAATAACTGGGTCTCAATAGGAGGAGGCATCTTAAATTACTAAAGTTACATGATTTTGGAAAGGCTGGTTTCATTTATTTAACTAAACTACCCAGTAATACCTTATGTTTCCAACTTTGTTTTTTGTCATTGAGATCTGGCTTCATATCCCTCATGGAAAAGATGGATAATTTAGACAAAAAGTATTTAAAAAGATAAAGTTTAAAGGAGAAGTGTATATTTTATGTATTATTTATTTAATTAGTACATGCACCAACCATACATCAGCCTTCAGAAAATACCTTTCTGACAAAATTAGAAGAGAGTAAAGGAGACATAGGGTGTAGGGAGGAGAGGGGTTAGATGGGTAAATTTAGGCAGTGCCAAATAAAAGTGGGACCCTTATAAGTGGGGTGCCTGGGACTAACTTTGGCAAAAACCACTGCAGCCTCGAGCCAGCATCCTTCTGCTGAGGCCTTGGCATGGTTGATAGAGCAGTCCCAAAGATGTAAATGAAGCAATTAAATATCATTCAATTTATAGTGCTCTTGGCAAAAAAGAGCTTTCAGAATTCTTCATCTGCCCTTGGCAAACCTTCAGAGGCTCTCCTTTTGTTATTTATACTTGTGGCAATTTTCCGAGAAGAAAATCCAATGAAAAGAGTGTATTTTTCAATCCAAATTGAGCAAGTGTGGAAGTAGTCTAGGATTATGGTAGGAGTTAAAAATCTGGTGTCAGGCTGCCACAGTGCAAAAACCCGGACCACCACTCCCTCCTCTCTACTAAGCAGGAAGCGGGCAGGTGTGCACAGGTGGTGGCGGGGTGGGGGCGGAAGAGGGGTGGGTTAACCTTGACTAAGCTGCTCCTCTGAGCTTCCACATCCACACTTGTAAAATAGAGTAATAACCATCCTTACTTGGCAAAGTGGTTGGGAGGACTAGATGAGCCACTTCTGAAGAAACACTCAGTGCATAGTAAGCAAGAGAAATGTGAACTGTTGTTCACATGGGTACAGTGAATGGGACTATTACATGAGAATCACATCAATGAGAATTACATTTCTATGATTTTTCCTTTTAACTCACAATACCATTAGGTATTTAGCTGAAATGCAACATATTTTACTAAATAGATATAGTAGTATGCTATTTAATAATGATGTATACTTTGTTTTCTTGTCCTCAAACCAAATGGAGCTAAGTGCAGTGGTCCATTCATTCAGGAGGCTGAGTTAGAAGGATAGTTTGAGCCCAGGAATTTCAGGTTAGCCTGGACAATATAGCAAGACCCTATCTTTAAAAAAAGTCAAATGGAGAAAATTATTAGTCCATATTCTACGTTGTAAACAAGATACAAAAGAAATTCAGATTAATGCAAGTTAACCAAGTCTATAAAAATTCACAGAATATTATTATTCCAGCTGCCTTTTCTACCACTACTACATTTATTGACTCTGCTTAGGCATTCTTAAAAAATTCCATAAATATGTGAAAGTATATTTATTAATAGATATCCATCAACATCAGGAGAGAATCTAGAACAACTTATCTCCCATTCTTTTATCCAGGTGTATTTTCTTTAAAGCCACCTATCTCTATCTGAAATTGTATTACACAGTTAACATTTTCTTGTTTATCATCCCTTCCTAAAATGCATACCAGAGGAGGGTGGGGACTCTTTCAGTCTTGCTCACCAGTGAGCCTCTGGTGCCCTGATAAAACTCCATAAATACATGTACAATGAATGTCAAGTAAATAAATTCAGAAGATGGGCATTTCTGTTATTAAGTTGAGTATGTATTCACAATTCCAGTTAATACCCACCTGCTTTTATTATTTCTCTAGTGAGATATGACATTTACAATGCGAGACTTACCTTACTGAAACCATCATTTGCTGAATGTGTAATTTTAATCAAATTGTACTTTAGTATTAATCAGATGAAAAGAATCCTCTTCTAAATATTTGTTGACCTTGAGCTTCTATCATGTTTGCATAATGAGATTTAAGTAGAACATATTTTAAGTAGTGCAGAGCTATTTTCTCATATTCTATGTTACAGAAAATACAAAATCAGATTAATGCAATAAAACAAAAATTAAAAGTCAAAAGATAAAGAAAAAGCTGTTTGTTTTTAAGATCAACAAAATGCACAAGCCATTGGTGTGATTATCCCAGAAAAAAAAATACAGAGCACATAAAGAAATAATATTAAGAATGAAAAAAGTTATCTAATACAGGATTAATAAAGATTTTTTTTTTTTTAGTTGTACTTTGGGCTCTGGGGTACATGTGCACATCCTGCATCCTGCAGGATTGTTGCATAGGTATGTACATGCCATGGTGGTTTGCTGTCTCCATCCCCCACCAACCCCCTGTCACTTACATCAGGCATTTCTCCCTGTGTTATCACTCCCCATCCTCCCCGCCCTACCCTGCTGTCCCTCCCCTCCTCTCCACCCCCCCAACCTAGCCCAGTGAGTGTTGTTCTCTAAAGATTTTTAATATCATGAAAGAATATAATTCCAATAAGTTGAATCTTGATTTAGACAGTTTTCTAGCAATTACACTTTTACAAAACTAACTCAAGAAGAAATAAAAATGTAAATAAACTACCAATTGTCAAAATATTATATACAAACTCATTGTAAGCCTAGGAAAAAACTGGAAGAAGCTCTCAACTTATTCTATGTAATTGGTATAACCTAGATACCAAAGCTTAAATCTCTTTTCATGAAATATTTAAAAAATTCTGAA
Source organism: Cebus imitator (assembly GCF_001604975.1). NCBI lineage: Eukaryota > Metazoa > Chordata > Mammalia > Primates > Cebidae > Cebus > Cebus imitator. The sequence goes on from NW_016107356.1 coordinate 8,112,680, forward strand.
TAAATCATTCATTAATTGAGTATTTTAAAACCCAAAATACATCATGACTCAAGAATAAGACCTGCCTTGACATCAGGAAAATCTTCTAATACAATTCGCTACACTTACAGAGCAATGTAGAGACGCCACACGATCACCTCAAAAAGTGCCAAAAAGGCAATAAAATTCAATAGTTATGGCTCGTAAAAACTGGAAGTAAACTTAAAACAGATGGAGACTTTTTCTTCTGATAAAGGGTACCCACCCAAAAACAAAAATAAAAACAAACATAAAACAAACACAAACCTGTGGGTTTCTCACTCTTGGGTACAGACGTGTAAGTGCAGGGTCTTTGGCAGCTTATAGATCTGGAGGAGCCCTTGCCCCTGTGTAGGACTTAGAACTTTAAGTACAAAATTTCCAGATATGTTTAACTGAAGAAATTGACACCAGCTTTGGAAAAAAAAACTGAACCTCTATCACAACCATCTTGGATTACTGAGCAGGGATCTTATTACAAGATAATTTTTTAAAAAAGATAAAACAACAACTCATATAATGTTTCAGTGAACACATATTAAAGATTTAACCCATTCATTAATGAGGGAACTAAGATCTTATAGTCAGTTCAAAGAAGAATTCAGAACACATAGATGTGCACACAGAAAATAAGAAACACTGAAACAAATTTACAAATAAATGCAGTATTAGTCAATATTTCCAGGGCAACTGTGAACTACATCTCCACTGGGTGCAATTCCTTTGAGATATTATGGGCAGGAACCAGCTGCATGACAGTCGGTTTTTGTAGAGCTGTGAAGTAGTTCAAAGACAACAAAAGGCAGAACCCATGCAGAAGGTACCACCCCACCATCCGCTTGCCCATTTTAACATCTTTCACAATTTCTGTTAACAGTTTTATATTTTGGTGTTGACCTTTTTTAAATACTTGATTAGGGAATAATGTTTTTTATTCTCTGATGTTCCTGATTGCTTGGCTTAATAGAGTTCTCATTTTCTTATTTCTCTTTAAAACACAAAATCAGTGGAGTCATATGCCAATGTTAGCTAGGTACGTCTATGGGAAGTCAGACCGTACTCCTGTCGGGCCCCAGCCAGCTTACCTCAACTGCTAGCGGAAGGCTTGCAAGGAAATATGAGGAGACAACCTAAGCTACATAAACCATCTTGCTTTTTTCTGACAACGTAAGTTTTCAAAGCAATGTCTAAACAAAAGACGATCTTTTTTTTTCCCAAGTAAAGATCAACAAGCTTCCTCCCAGCCTATCTTACTCTCAAATCATGTCCTTGTTATTTGCTGGTATCCAAATGTCTACATGTGGGAGCATTTCCTGTGGCTTAGGGTGTTAGTATCTAGGAGTCTCCTCTTTTACGAAATGCAAACATTCTTTGAGCACAACTGCAACATCAGTGGTGACATTTACCTAAATGTTTCCCAAGGATAACTGGCCTAGGTCAGAGCCCTGAGGCTACAGGATGTAGGGTTTGACCAGCAAGAGATTGGAGGGCAGACAGGTATCCCATGAGAAAGAAAGTATCAATTGTTGCAGGACATGGTGACCTAGAGGTTAGAGGCAGCGTTAGAAAGTAGGGATCCCAAAAAGAGACAGGAAGGTGCTAAGGACAAAGCTCATCTCTGTGTCTATGCCCAGCCTGGTCAGTGACTGCCAGAATGATCCAGTTCACAATTTCCAATGCTAAAGACAAAGAGGAAAGATTTGGGGCTGCAACTGACCTATGTTGTTTGTTGAGATACAAGACATTAGGTACCCTGGGCCATTGACCTCATAGAGAACAGGCAGCATTTGTCTGCAAATTCTAGATTCTTCCAACAAGCTGCAGGCATCAAAGGATTAGATTTTTGTAATGAAATCAGTCCTTTAAGCTACTCAGAAGACTCACGATAGGGATCACTACCCAGATTAATTTGCTGCCATATAAAGAATGAGAGGCCAAGATAAACAAGAGAGAGCAGCCAGCTGGTAGGGTTTGAGAAAAAAAAAAGCCATTCGTTTTCCTTTTGTTCTTATATTTCCAACTGAATTATGATGGCTCACCTTTTCTAATCTGATATGAGCTGAATTTTTTATGATTTAAATTTGCTCATTATATTTCTATTGTTGAGTGGTTCTCTGACGAATGAGCCTGCTGCTTGCTGTCAGGGTGCCATGGTGGTACTGCACAAAGCCTCAGGGCAGCTTCCCAGGGCTGCTGTCAGCCTGGCTCATGCCCTTGCCACTTGGTAGTCCATGAGGATCTCTAGGACTGTATACATAATTTGAGGGGCCCAGTGCAAAATAAAAATGCAAGGTACCTTGTAAAAAAATGAATTAAGAGTTTCATGAGAGCAACAGGGGCCTTCTGAGTCCAGGGCTCAGGCCACAGACCCATGAAATTGACCCTTGAGGTCTCAGTGAGGGGATAAGCAAATCCTTTCTCACTATCCATTATATAACCTGTTTTGCCAGAGACTGAAAGCTTACAACCTGGCAGACTCATACACTTTGTAGCCCAGAAAGCTGACTTTAACAGAAGTAGTGCATCTAGAAGAAAGCTGTCTATTTGTAGAGGTGGATTGATATGGTTTGAATTTGTGTCCCTACCCAAATATCATGTCAAATTGCAATCCCTAATGTTGAAGGAGGGGCCTGGTGAAAGGTGATTGGATCACACACAGGGAGGGACTTCCCTTTGCTTTTCTCTGGATATCAAGTTCTCACTAGATCTGGTCGTTTAAAGGTGTGTGGCACCTCCCCTAACTTTCTCTTTCTCCTTCTCCAACCATGGAAGACATATCTGCTCCTCCTTCACCTTCTTCCATGATTGTAAGTTTCCTGGGGCCTCCCCAGCCATGCTTCCTGTACAGCCCATGGAACTGTGAGTCAACTAAACCTCTATAAATGACCCTGTCTCAGGTAGTTCTTTATAGCCATGCGAGACTTGACTAATAAATGGATTCACCTTAGATTTCTTGGAATCTATAAGTTGATCCAAATTGCTTGATGAATGCATTCTCTAAGGATCCACGAGAATTCCATGAGAAACTCTCTTTGAGAAGTTTTTCTCTTGTGGCTTCACTTAGAGTCTACCTACCTTTACATATGTACATTTATATTGAGGTAATTATTTGGGTAACAGCTCTATGCATACTATGATATGCTAGGGTCCCCATTTGTGTTAGGGTTTGTAATTCTGTCAGCGCAAAGCAATCATTTCAACTGACAGTATTTAATTTTTAATGTAGAATTTATCTAACCAGGTTCTGTAGGGGTGTTCTTAGGGTTCCCCAGTGCTCAAGTTAAGGAAACTCTGCTTTAGGTCTAAGTCAAGTTCTAACCCAAAGGTTTTGAAGTCTTAATGATTTATAAGTTCTGTGCCCCTACTAATGACCATGTGTAAATCTAAATGCCATATGCAAATCAAGTATTTGAAAGAATTGATAGAAAATGGCAATATTCATTCAGATAAGATTTAGCCTAGTGGTTAAAAAATAATTCCAGATAACCAAATATTGAGGAAGAATCATGTAGCAACAACAATAGTTTTGAGTACTCATGGTATGACAGATACTTTTGATATATTTTTCCAGTCCTGTGAGATCAACTTGTGAAGTTGATCCTACATTTTTCAGATGAGAAAAATGAAGCAAGAAGAATTCAGTAACTCACCCAGATCTCCAGATGGCAGGTAGCAGAAGAAGTCAAATTTAATTCCCTAGAATCTGACTCTAAAGTGAGTGTTTTACCCTCTCAATTTCATTTCTCTCCACACTTGTGCTGGAAAATGCATGGAAGTTTGCGTCATTTCAAACTTTCATATGAGCATGAAGATCAGCAGAATTTATAGGGGCATGATTGTTTTAAATTGCAGGCTTTATTATTATTTGGGCGTAGTGATTTCAGCTAATCAGGAGATGACTGCCGTTGAAAGGATGGTTTATTCACCGTTCCTGAGAAGAGGAGGCAGCCACACCATGCAGAACCCTTTGGGGAAGTGCCAGCGTTGGTCAGGAGGCAGAGGGACTGGGAGGAAAACATGGGCACAAGCCTTTATTATGGTTTCTGTGAGTAGAAACAGGTGAGGCAGGATAAGCAGACTTAGGATTGTCTGGTTTGAATAATTCCAAAGGGTTCTGTGCTGCAGGGGCTGTCTCTCATTGCCCGGTATCTGGCCACGGTGTGATTTGGGCAGGTAGATGGTGGTGGAAGCTTCTGGGATCCTGATAAAGAAGCTCTCTGGGGCGTGAGCTCTGAGCTAGTTGGTTTGCCTCTGGAAGACACCCTTTGAGGCAAGTAATCTGCTATCTTTAGGAACTGGCTATCCCTGGGAGGGACAGTCTCTCCAGGATCAGCAAGGCCCCAGATTTCAAAGCTTCAGAATAAGAAGATGTGCTTAATGCAGTGACCTGGAAGACCTGGGCTGACAAGAGGCATATGGACTGCTGCCTGGTCTAAAGAGTCACCTCTTAGGACCAGTGTCCTCCCCTTTATTAAAAGAAGACAAAGAGTCCTTGAAGAATGATCATAAAAAGATAATGCCACAGTGTCTTGTGGAGAGAGCCTCATTCATCAGAGCTATAGCCATATGTCTCAAAGATGTAGACTTGTGGGTAAATGGCACTTGAAGTAGAAAACAAATGTGACACTTAATGATTGTTAGTAATCAAGATGACACTTCTTGGTAATTAGGCAGAGATAAGTAATTTTTTAAAAGCTTCAAATGCCTACTGCTTTTGATTTTCTCTCCTCTCTTTGTTAGTCTTCTAATGTCAATAAGCAGAATTCATGCTGGTGACACCTCCTGAGATCAGTCCCTTCTCCCTGGCCCAGCAAATGAATGAGAACATAGAAGACGCTGCCTGGAAAACTGGGTATTGCCTCTCACCTGCAGCACATGGGACAAGCTTGGTTTCTTTGGGATCCACATCAGCGGTCTCTTTCCACTAGTACCTGGACCCAGCCCACTTGCTTTTGGCTGAGTTCTGGAGCAGACTTCCAACTCCTTCTTTATTTCTGTTTGGATTCTGGGAGACTTGGTGGTTGAAGACATAAGGCACCAAGATGTCTGGGCTCGGAGGGGAAGAGTCTGGAGTTCTAAGAAGGGAAACAAAGGTCTAGAATTGAGAAGTACAAATGGAAGACAGGAGAGGGACAAGCACGGTGAACAAAAGTTGGGGCTGGCTTTTGTACAGCCAGAGGTTCTCAATGAATGAGTCTCCATCAGCCCCTGAGGCTCTCTGTCTCTCAAGGGGCAGGAGAATACCTGGGGAAAGTGGGGTAAAGAGGTCATGGAGATTAGCAGTTTTTCACCCTTTGGAAGTGTTAGGCCATGTGATGGAGCCTCCAGACCCAGGATCTCATTTAGTCCTTATACAACCTGAAAAGGTCTTCCAAAACCTTAGTGACAAGCACATCCCATCTCTTTCATTTCTTCTCTCCTGCTGAAAATGGGTTTATCTTTCAAGGGCACTCGAATTTGGAGGTCCAGTATCTCCCATTTGATGTTCCCTCCTCCTCAAATTGTCCACAAACCTGAGGGCTGATGTGGTACTAATGGACCCAGGTTTAATCAAACGTTGGCCCCAGTGAGAGCTGGGCTTCGGTTGGTGCTCTCTGCCACATGGCTTGAGCTGAGTGCTGGTCCTATCCACCTGAGATTCTGCCAGTCAGCTGCTGACCCAAGCTCTTTCCCAAGACATTGTATTCTTTTAAGAGTGGCCAATGATACTCACTTGGAGCTAAGCTCAGCTAATAGGTTGCCATCACTTGAGGGCCTCTGCCTTTAGAGCGCAGCCACTAGAGCAAAAGGTCTCTCCCCAGCCCCTACTTCTAAGGATGGACTCCTTACTACTAGCAGGGAGCCAGACAGTATTCTTAGACGTTCACCCTTAGGCAGCTATACCTCCCTCCAAGCTCTTTTAGTATCTTGAATTTGCTCTAGTCTCCTTCTTTTTTCATTTTCAATATATTTTATTTTTAGAGCAGTTTATGTTCACAGCAAAATTGAGAAGAAAGTACAGAAAGTTTCCATATATCCCCCAACTCCATACATGATAGCACCACCCTAGACAATGGTCCACACCAGAGTGGTGCATTTATACAAGTCTGCATTGACACTTTGTAATCACCCAAAGCCCATAGTCTAAGTTAGGGTCACTCTCAGTGCCATGTGTTTTATGTGATTTGACTATGGATAATGACAGGTATCCACAGAGACACCTGTATGACAGAGTGTCACATAGAACGGTTTCATTGCACTGAAAATCCTGTCATTCTGCCATTAACCCCTACCTCCCACCAACCTCTTTTCACTGCCTCCGTAGTTGTGCCCTTTTACAGAATGCCAGACCATTGTAACAATACAGCATGGAGCCTTTTTAGGTTAGCATCTTTCCAAGTGTTGGAAATCATGTAAAAACCTGCTATGCCTATCCCTGAGAAGGTTTTGATTGGATATACGTTTTCAACTCACTTGTGAAAATACCAGGAAGCATACTTGATGAGCTGTATGGTAGGATTCTGTTTAGTTCTGTAAATAACTGCAAAATGGTCTTCTGAAGTGTTAGCAACATTTTTCACAATCACCAGGAATGAATGAGAGTTCCTGCTGCCCCACATCCTCCCCAGCATGTGGTTTGGTCAGGGTTTTATACCTTGTCTGTTCTAATAAAAGTGTAGAGTCATCTCATCATTGCTTTGGCTTGCAATTTTCTAATGACATACGATGTTGAGAGTTTTTCATATGCTCGTTTGCCGTCTTTATATCTTCTTTGACAGGGTGTCTGTTCAGGCCTTTTTTCCATTCTTTAATTAGGTTGTTTCTTTCTTTTTGTTGACTTGCAAATATTCTTTAGATATCTTGAATAATACTTCTTTCCAGATATGTACTATGAAAATATACTTCTCAAGAGGATCCAAGATGGCCAAATAGGAACAGCTCTGGAGTGTAGTTCCCAGCGAGAATGCAGAGGGTGAGTGATCACCGCATTTCCAAATGAATTTTTACTGTCCACAGACCAGAAGATTCCAGGGCGGAAAAGCGCAATAAGTATCCAGCATGGCTGTTTCAGCCAGCGCAGCAGGTCTCCACACAAAAACTCACACAAATCTGGGCGCCATTTCAACTGGTGCCTGTAATGCCTGGGAGACAGAGTCACCCATTCAACTGAAAAAAAGGGGGCTGAAACAGGGAGCCAGGTGATCTGGCTCAGCAGGTCCCACCCCAACAAAGACCAGCAATCTGAAACGCTCTGGATTGAGAGTTTCACAGCAAGCACAGCTGGACCCGGGACAGTCCAGCTCTGTGGGGGGAAAGGCATCTGCCATTACTAAGGCAGTCCACCACTACCAAAGCAGTCTGCCATTACCGAGGCAATCCACCATTGCTGAGGGAGTCCACCATTACTGGGGCAGTCCGCCATTACTGAGGCAGTTGACCATTACAGAGACAGTCTGCCATTACCTAGGCAATCCACCATTACTGAGGCAGTTCTAACTATACCTCTATAAACAAAACTGCAAGGAAGTCCACACAGCAGCTGGGCAGAGCCCATGGCAGCTCAGCAACGCCTTTGCTGGCAGACTGTGACTAGGCTACCTTCTTGCTGGGCAGGGCATCTCTGAAAAAAGGCAGCAGCACATCAGGAACTTATAAATAAAGCCCTGCTTCCCAGGACAGAGCACCGGGGAAAAAAACGTGGTTTTGAGTACCGCTGCATTAATTTGTTTTTATGTATTAATTTATTTATTTTCTTTTCAACTTATTTTAGGTTGAAAGGGCACATATACAGGTTTGTTACATGGATAAATTGTGTGTCATGGGAGATTTGTGTACAGATAATTTTGTCACCCAGGTAATCAGCATAATACTTGACAGGTAGCTTTTCAATCCTTACCATCCTCCCACTCTCAATGGTGAACTGAATAAAGAAAATGGGGTGCATATGCACCATGGAATACTACACGGTTATTAAAAAATGAGATCATGTCCTTTGCAGCAACAAGGATAGAGCTGGAGGTCATAATCCTAAATGAATAATAAATAAAGCACTGACTTTGAATGCAAAGACACTGCATTATTTTATTTATTTATTAAAATTACTGGACAGTCAAAATATATGCACATATGCAGAAATTGAGGAGCAACCTCCAACAAAATATAAGCAAGAATAATAGTTATTATATGTTATTTCTGTAAGTGCTAGTGGCAGGAAGCAAGGAATGAATTGTAAAATTGTGAGAGGAGAGGTAGAGGAGTGCTTTTTGAAACCTATTTTTCATTAGATCTTTAAGAAAGTTGAGAACATAGATTTGTGGAGAAGTGAGGGTGAGTATTCTAAGGGAGGTGGAAGGAAGGTTTAATAACAATGCAGAACAAGGAATCAGTAAAGCCTGTTGAAAACATCAAAAAACGTAGGGGTAGCTGGAGCAGAGGGTTAGAGCTGGGAGACCTGAGTGAGGGTTTTGGCTTTCACTCAGTGGGCAGTCAGGATCCACCTACTGTGAAATCACGAGGTTCTGGAATGGGCTGATACAGTGAAATATTTGCCCATGTCAGTGGATCCATACATCATTTTCTACAAAGTCATCTTGTTTTGTTTTTCAGACAAACCTTGGAAATCAAGAAAGTTCTGGAATGATGAAGCTGTTCATGCCAAGACCTAAAGCCCTGGCCCAGTATGAGTCCATTCAGTTCATGCTGTGGTAATTTTCCTGGAACTTCTTTTTACTGTTAGTTCTCATTTGTTTCCATATTTAGTGAGCGTACACTTAATTGCAAAGCTGTCATTAATAAAAATTCTTATAGTACCTCACTGCACAAATATCTTTCATGTGTGCTAGGCATTTTCAAAAGTGGAATAATGCTGCATCTGATTTGCATCATCTTATTTAAACCAAGGCAGTATTGGCCATACTGTCTACCAAAACAGGCTGTAAGAAATTACAATAATCTTTGCAGCTGTAGAGTAACAATCTATCTCTTCTGGGTTTCCAGAAAGTGTTCTGCTCTATATGATTTTAAGAAAACTGGGATATTGGTGAGAAGTTAGTGGTTTGGAAATGCTTCTAGGATTAAGAAAGTTGAAGTTGAGGCTGGAGGTAAGTTTAAAGGAATGGCTGAAGTATCCCATCAAGACATCATAGTATCATTAGCATGACCATGTTCTCTTGTGACTCCTCACCAATGGTATAGAATCCTTTGATTTCAACTCCTACCACTCTAGGAAACTCCAAGGCTTGTGCTCCTGCATCAGCCCATTTCATGGTACGTTGAAGCATGCCTCCCCGTGGGATTGCCGGATTCCCAGCCCAGGGAGGTGGTGATCAAGCAGTGCCTTCAGAGGAAGGATGGCTGTACAGCCTGGTGAACGACTTAATGAGAAGGTAATTGATGCTTCACCTTTTCTTGTTTTTTGTAAAGTAGGGGAATAGGACTCTTCCACCCTGTGGCATTTTTTATTGCAAAACAATAAAAATTATTTAAGCTTCTTGGAGGGTAAAATTTTCTAGAAACTCTGAAGTTTTTAGGAGTGGTTGGTGTCTGAGCAATCCAGAGAAATATAGATGCAAGCTCGGGGGAGAAGATGAAAGGAGCTCAAGAGGAGTTAGGATAGTCCTATAAAGAAAAGGTACGCACATGCACGCACGTCCACACTGAAACTTACACAAATCTTGTCAAAAAACTTAACAGGAAGCTGGAGTTCTTAAATCCCCAGTGCACAGACCTTTGGGTGGGTAATTCTGTTAACTTAAAAGGAAAGGGTACTCCTCTGTAATGAATGCACTTCTTGTGCACACTGAGCTACTGTGCTCTAATGATGTCCTACTAAGCTTGAGGATCTGTTAGGCAGAATATGCTGATCTTCTATACCCTGGGTACTTTCTCCAAGTGAGGTCTCACTGCCGCCCAGCTCAGTTCTAGGAATGCTCTGATGATGCAATTTTATTCCCTGTCCAGTGATTTAGAAAACACAAGGGTTTTGAGTTTGGGTTCTTTCTAATGAATCCATTCGTGGTTGTGGGTTCCATTGCTTTCTTCCTGATGATTTGTCTTCTCTTTAAAACCGGTGCTATTTGAGGCTTAGTGATATATACTTGTAAGGATTTTGGTCTGATGTTTGGTCCATCAGCCAGGTCATCTGCAGTTTGGGATTCTTAGTAGGAAGTAGCTTTCATGGCTGCTTTCAATCTCTAACCCCTTCTCCTTCTGACCTCATTCTGTGCATGCTGTTTATTTACAGGATGAGCTTGGGCCTCTAAATGTCCCGACAGCCACTGGGCTTTCAACAAATATAACTGAATGAAAGTTAAATCTTTCATGTGCAGATTTGCCTGCTCTAAAACACAGAGTTGAAAACACCTCTCATTACCTCCTTAAAATTAGATGGTTGGCCTCCTTTGAAGCCAAGGTATGGCTTTTCAAGCCAGTTGCCCTGTGCTGGCCTCTCACAGCACAGGTGAGAGGTTCTGAAGATGGCTCTCACTACGGCCACACCTAGTGCTGCTGAAAGCAGCAGGAGCTCGGCGAATGTGTGTGATTTATCTGTAGCTGCCTGAGGCAGGGCCTTGTATTCTGTGGTTGCTCAGGGGGACACTTGGGCATGAGATGCCTGCAGATCAGCTTTGTAGTGGCCTCCATCATCCTGGTCTCAGCCATTTTTCCTTAGCACCATCCAGGCCGAGCTTAATGCAGTAAGGACCAAGATGTCCTCACCCTCAAGCATGCCTGCCTCATGCAAATAGAGTGAAGTCGTCTCATTTTCAGCATTTTCCTTCTGAAATTAAATTTTCTTATGGAAGTATGTTTGATATGACTCTAGGCAAAACCCTACGGTTTTACACAAACCATTTGTAATTTGGACTTAATTCTTGCCATTTAAGCCCCTGTGGTTTCTACGATATTGAATAAGACATGGTGGTCCTCACCCCTCCATCAGGATGGATTGGGTGAAGAATCTTGTCTAAAATTCCCAGTGTGCTCTAATGGTCCATCAACAATTCAAATCAAGCAAGTGACCTCCACTACCTACAGGATAGACTTGGTGCAAATCTAGTTTTACTGTGAAAAGCAATTTCCATACAGACATAGAACATAAAGGGGGCTTCTGTAAGGGTCTGAGCAATAGCTCACTGTGTGTGACTAGCAAAGCGGGGAGAATAAAACAGAGAAATCCTGCTATGGCTGTAGTGTTTTTGGTTTTGTAGAAAGAGAGAAAAGCAACTCTTTTTTAATCAAATCAGCAGGCACAAAAAACAAATGCTGCCAGAGCATTTATCCCTGGAAAAACTCAGTCCTGAGGGCTCACCACGCCATAGGTTTCCTGGTGCCACCTGCAGCTCATCCCAAGAAGGGGATGGAGAAGTGCCAGGAGCCTTCAGCAAAGGGGAAACACTCTGCAGGCGGGGCTGATTTGGCAAAGTGGCACCCCCAGAGAAATGCGAGGTGCAGCTTCTCTCCCTTTCCTCCTTGCCACGTGCTGAGAGTTATTGACCCCAGGATCTTTCTGCAGTCCGTCCCCTCTGGTGGCTTAGACAAGGAACTTAACTGCACTTCAACTGCTGAACAGTAGAACCCTGTCTCAGATTTTGAAGGATTTAATGAGACAATCCATGGGAAATGCTTGGCACACAGTATGCCCCCAAGTCAGTGAAGTTGCTTCCATTCCCAACCTCGGTCCTCAGTCCCTGGTCATCTCACAGGCAACTGGGGACGCAACTCGAAAACACGAATTCAAAGGACATTGCTGATTTCAGGGACCTCCAAGACTAGGGAAGGTCCTCTTGGCCACTAGGGGGCACCAAGTACATGGAAAAGGAGGATTGGGATTCGAGGACTCAGTCCACTGCCCTGCAATCTAAATCCCGTAACTCATTTAATTTTCTTGGAGCAGAATTTGGGAATGGTTGATGCAGATGGTGCTAACTATTTCTGCTTGGGAAGGTGGTCACATTTTTATGCCAAATGAAGAAACTTCTTAGCTCCTCCCTGTGACTCACCAGCTCTATCTGTTATGAACTCATACTTCAAAAAAAGTTTCCTATTCAGCCCCTTTTATTTTCAGTCCTCTTTCTTTCGTATTCCCCAGTTCCTGGGAGGACGGAACATATCCTTAGTTGTGTGAAAGAGGAAGAAGAGTTATGTAGAAGAAAGAAGCGCCCTCACTATAAAATGTTTCTGACTTTTTGAGCCAGCCACATCTGGATCAGATTTTTCCGTCTGGAGCCAGGCCTTTTAAACCCGGCTCACGAGAGGACCTAGAGAGTGCAATGTCCCTGAGATATCTAGGAAATCATGAAGAATTTTTTAAAATCAGAATTAACTCTCATTATTATTATTTTTTAAGGTAACTAAATCCTAGGAAGCATGAGATGCCACAGGCTTCCCAGAACCCATAGCAGGTGAGAAAGAACTGGAATGCAGGGTGAGGTGTGATGAATTAAACTGCTTTACCTAGAACACAGAATACAGCCAAGGTATGAAAGCTGTTCCCCAGAGGGGAAAAATGTACACTGCCGATGAGGGTGCATCCAGGAGCCTGTAGGCTTTCTTGAGCATTGATTAAACCAATATGCCAGGCATCACCTGCTTTAGAATTACTAGAGATGTTTGTCAAAAACCGCAGGTTTTGAGTCCTAGCTTAGAGCTCTGGAATTAGACTATGTTTTTATTATTGTTAGCTATTATTATACTTGAAGTTCTGGGGAGAATTAGACTATCTTGATGTACATCTCAGAAATATGCAACTAATTTGAGGTAGTTTTACATTTCCTAAAATTTAAGAACCATTGCTCTAGAAGATTCTACCTCCACTGACATTGGAAATACGTGTAAGGATGTCTCTGTATGTCCTTCCTCACAGCAAGTTGACATTTTCTAGAATCACTTAAAGGAATTATTGCTATAAAAAATTCAATCCAACGATAAAGGCCAAGGTGATCAGAACTGTTCATCCCGCAACTCTTCATGTCCCAGAAACACACACGGTGTCTGATACACCTGCTAGAGTGGATTCCTGTGATCAGTGACACTCTAGCTTGTGTGCCAACAAGGCTTAGAGCTGCAGGCTGGAATTGCTGGGCTGCAGTTGTCACATGATATCTCAATGTCAAGAATCAACCGTTCCAAGGAGCCAAGAGGGTGTAGGTTGTGAGTGGTGGGGTGGAGGATCTGGTTGCAAGATGGTGTCATGGAGTCCTTCAGTGGCATTGAAGGAACAAAGGCACAAGGACACAAAGGACATAGCACTTTGTGCTGCTGGCACTGTTTATACATTGAATGACCTCCCCAGGAAATCTCCACTGAAACACAAGGTGAATTTTGCTAGATTAAAACAAGATAATTCCAACGAGCTTATAAGGAAATGGAAATGGAGAGCTACATTGGAAATCTGTTTTCAGACATCCTGTGTCCATTTCTGTTTCTGGAAACCACTTCTAGATGAACCTTGGACTCAATTCATTTTCCCTTTGTTCTATGTTCTCTGATTTCCAGGCAATAAAACAAACAGGGTTATATTTCACTGGGCAAGACCCTCCCCTGTCAGCAAAAACAGAGAAGCAATCCCTCCCTCCAACACTCAGCAGCTTGGAGAAGTGGCCCATTGGATTCCTTCTTCTAGGGCTGTACTGTGAGAAAATGTCTTTCATTGCATCTACCCAGTGCTCAAAGTTACTTCTTATTGAGAAGAAATCATACATTTGACAAAACTGTGAGTGAACACTAAAGAACCTGTCTTCTGGAACGTACCTGTGAGGTGCATCTTCCTAAAAGTATTTCCTACCCTGACAAGGAAAGGAACTCATGTTTGGTGTGAGGACTGGCAGGATACAGAGTGGGCTTCATCAGTGTGCGACTTGTGCCCTTGCACAAGGACCCATGCTCTGAAGGGCTTTGCACATGGTTTAATGTCCTGATGGCACTGAAATTTGCATTTTGAGATGGAGTCTCACTCTTCTGTTTTCCAGGATGGAGTACAGTGGTGCAATCTTGGCCCACTGCAACCTCAGACCCCTGGGTTCAAGTGATTCTCCTGCCTCAGCCTCCTGAGTGGACTACAGGCCTGCACTATCACACCCTGCTAATTTTGGTATTTTTAGTAAAGATGTGGTTTGGCCATATTGGCGAGGCTGGTCTTGAACTTCTGGCCTCAAGTGTCTCAAACCACCTGCCTTGGCCTCCCAAAGTGCTGGGATTACAGGCATGAGCCACCATGCCTGGCTGGCCATCCTGAAATTCTTAATACTGTGTGAAGAAGGGGTCCTGTATTTTCATTTTGTCCTGGGCTCTACAAATTACACAGCTTGTCCTCGTAGGACTGCATGATGGGGTGTGAAGAGCTCTGGGTTTAAAATCAGGCAGTCCTGGATCAGATCCTGCTCTTCTACTTAGTGACTTAGTGTCATCTTAGACAAGAGGTAGTATCCTTCCTCCTAGCCTGAGTTCTCCCATCTACAAAATAGAATTACTAAACCTTTCTGGTGGGATTGTCGTTAAGCCTGAGTGAGTTTACCTAGGACATGCAGCTAGCCTTGGTCCTGGCATGAAGTCAGTAAATGCAAATGAATTGTACTCAATTTAAGTAAACTGCGCCTAGTTCTCGAAATACATGGTACATGCAATTTAATATAGTAAAATATGTATTCCTTGAGTTGCTCTTACATGTACTACCCAAAAGTTTATATTTACAATGCATTATCATGGCTAAATTGTAAGTCTGGGAAAGCCAATTAAATAAGACTTTAAATGAAGAATCCATGTCTAGTCACCTAACGCTTACTAGGCATTTCTAATTGAGAAGTCAGATTATCTTCTATAGTCTCTGGAGACTAAGAGCCTAGCCCAGGTTCCTACACATCCAAGAACAAATGTGTCCAGGACAGATGAATGAAAGAGTAAATGGGCCCCTCAGGAAAAGAGCATTTTCATCACCCTGAATTAACCTCTCAATGCTCTTCTAACAGGGAAAGGTGTTAGGACGCTGGGGCCTTAACATTGGCTTGCCTGCTCACTGAGTGATCTTGACAAGTTACCTAAACTTTTTTTTTTTTTTGTTACAGGGTCTCACTCTGTCGTTCAAGCTGGAGTGCAGTTGCTCACTGCAGCTTCAACCTCCCTGGGCTCAGGTGATCCTCCCACCTCAGCCTCCCAAGTAGCCGGGACTACAGGCATACACCACCCTGCAGAGCTAATTTTTAATTTTTTTTTAGAGATGGGGTTTTGCCATGTCACCCATGCTGGTCTCAAACTCCTGGGTGTAAGTGATCCATCTGCCTTGGCCTCCCAAAATGATGAGATTATAGGCATGGGCCACTGTGCCTGGCCAACTTAAATATTTGGACATCAGATTCGTTATTTGTGAAATGGAAAGTGAAGTAATCATCTCTTTCATTGGATTGGAAGGAAGATTAAATAAACTTATAATAGGTGAACACTTTTTGTAAACTCTACAGTGGTGTACAAATGGGACGTGTTAGCTTTCTGTACTGTTGTTGTCAGTGCAGGATTCCCAAAAGGTGACAGGGAATCCTAGTGCCTCAGGGATAACAGACAAACCCAGTATCCTTTTTAGCCACAGGACTTTTCAGAGCCTTTGATGTGCTAATGAGCACTGGACCTCTGCAAGAGGGGAACATGGTTTGTGGCATTTCCCAGATACATTTGTCCAGAATCCGTTCTCACAGAACTCCTTAAAGGATTCATGTTTTGCTGGGAAACAAAAACCCACTGGAAAACACCGGGCTAGCATGTGGACTGGGTCTACATGGGTTCGTCTGGTACACGTGGTGCCCTCCTCACCCACCTTCTTCTCCTCTCTCCCCGGTCATGCAGGCAGTGGTCTCCTGAGGAGTAGCAATGAAGAGATGGGAGAAAGTAGATTATCTGTTTCTTATTTGACTGGCTCTTTACCTGTCAAATAACCTTCCTGCACAGTTCTCTCTAGATTTAGTGTATTGAGGGCAAAATAATTGACCCAGGACTGATTTCTGCAGTTATTATTGGTGTTCTCCTCCTCCTTCTCCTCCTCCTCCTTCTCCTCCTTCCTCTGTCTCTTCTTCTCTACCTCCTCCTTCTCCTTCTTCTTCATCTCTGTTTCTTCTCTTCTTCCTGCTGCTGCTTCTTTTTTTTTAAACTCAACTATGTGATGATCTCTTCTTTGAGAACAATTTTATTGTCACAGTTTGGCATAGTTTACAAACTTCCAATGAAATACAAGCCCTAAAATTTAAAATATTGCTCTTAGCATTTTAAAAAATAGAGTCACTTTTAAGTGCAAAGGGCCATATTATCGAAATTCAATTTTGAAGCTTATGTTTGTACCTTTCCTGGGTTTGGGGGCCATTTCAGAACATGGTAATCATGACAATGTCTGATGGTACCTGTGGCCACTTCAATAGCTGCTAGCCACAAATTCAGCAAGTATAGGATACCTGCCTCCTTCTTGGGACTTTCATGACATACCCCTTCTCCCAGTAATGCTGTGTGATAAAAACTGAGGTTCAGAGAGACTGAATAACTATTTAAAAAATCATGTAAAAAAATATGTCACAGAGTTGGTATTTGAACAAAGGTTTTCAGACTCCCAGGTATTCCCTGCAAAGAGAAGGTATGAGGAACAACCCCCTTTGTCTCTGTGACCCCACAGCAGCCTCTGGGTCCCCAGTTTCTGATTCTTCCTCCTGTTCCTTTTTGTCTTTGATCTGCTTCTATTTCTCCTCTCCTTTTTTCTCTTGTCTTTTGCCTGATCCATGCCTATTGTGCTCTCCAAGATGAAGAACCTGTGATCCCTTGATTGTTGACAGCCTGAGAACATTTCTTGCCCTACCCAAGACAGAAGGAAATGACACAAAGAAAAATGTGATTTGCTGGCTGAAATGGGACTATTTTTGAGCTGCTTTGTTCAACATCAGTGAGGTTGCTCAATAAAGAGAAGAGGAAACCTGGCATAAAAGAAAACTGGGCTTCAGCTTTGCATGAATATGCATGTTTATTATAGCACTATTCACAATAGCAAAGACATAGAACAAACCTAGATGCCCATCAATGGTGGGCTGGATAAAGAAAATGTGGTACAATACACCATGGAATACTATGCAGCCATAAAAAAACAAAATTATGTCCTTTGCACCAATATGGGTGCAGCTGGAGGCCATTCTCCAAAGAGAATTAGTGCAGAAATAGAAAACCAAATACTACGTGTTCTTATTTATAAATGAGAACTAAACATTCGGTACATATGGATGTAACGATGGGAAGAACAGACACTGAGGACTCCAAACACGGGGAGGGAATGAGGAGAATAGGGATTTGTAAGCTACCTACTAAGTACTATGTTCACTCCCTGGATGACATGTTCAGCGGAAGCCAAAACCTTAGCATCACGCAATATATCCATGTAACAAACCTGCACATGCATCCCTAGCACTAAGATTTTAAAAATAAAATATAATGAGAACTCTTTCCTCCAAGAGACAATGTCCTCACTTGGTTTTATCAGAATCAATTCTTCCTGAGGAGAGTAATGGCATCTTATTGGGAAGACTTCATCGAGAACCTAAAGTTTGCTGCAGGAACATCTGGTCTGTAGGGCCTCTGTCCGAGGAGCTCTGGGATCAGTTTCTGATACTGAGAAGTGTGACGCTGGAATTCGACTTTAGCTTTGTTATGCTTGTGTGTGCATGTCTGCATTTATTGTTAGGGGATTCACAGGTGGCTGAGGAGAGGAGACACAGAAGACTCCCTTTCTTTGTAATGTACAAAAAACCACAGAGAATAAGTAAATGCAGATGATAGGGAATATAAAGAACTTACTGTCCTTGTGGTTCAGAGGTTTTAGAACAGTTTCATCCATCTTTACTCAGCCACAACCTGGAAGGCCGGAATTCAGAGGCACACTTGACCTCTAAGCCTACGCTTCTCATCATGCCGTCTCACACCTCCCCCTGGATAAATAAAGGCGACCTGTGCCCTGGCCTTAATAATGACACTGAGGACAAAGTCGGGCTCCAGCAGTGTGGGGACTGTCTCTGGAGTCTGTCTGGGCCCTGGCGCCTGAAACAGCCTGGCTGGTCCTTAGGCCGGGTGCCTCGCCTGCCTGCTTTCTGGTTTCTTTCCTTCCTGGGCCATCTGTTTTTCACCTGCCTGATGTCTGCAGTCTGCTTTCCATCTGGTCATCGTTCCAAAAACATGGGAAGCGGAATATGACAAATGATGATAAATGGAAAGAAAGGAGCCACAAAGGTTTCAGCGTTGATCATCAACAGATTTACCAGCAATTATAAAATTTGGCTCCTTCTTATTCATTTTCATCTGCATGCCAAAAGCAATCGATTGCAGTAAAGACCCACATTCTTTGTATATTTTACTTGCCAAGTCATTTGGAGTCCAGATGGTGACACTGACCTTTGCGAAGTTCCTCATTCTTCCCAGGAAATGTATATTCGAGGAAAAGTCGAGCCCCTTACCACTTTAGTGGTACCACTAAGAGGATAGTTAGGGAACTTGGATTCTTTTAAATGCACACACACACACACACACACACACATGCATACACACACACACACACACACACACACACACCCCAAGCCTGGAACATGCTGCTTGCTTTTATCAGAGTTATAATTTTGGGCTGGCTGGTACCACTAAGAGAGGGTAGTTGGGGAACTGGGTTATTTTAAATGCATACAGTCACACACACACACACACACACACACACACACACACACACACACACACACCAAGCCTGGAACATGCTGCTTGCTCTCATCATCAGAGTGTTATAATTTGGGGCTGGCTGGAAAGCAAAAGCTCCAAGTTAGAACGCAATCTATTCCAGCCCTGGCCCCTCACCCTCCCTGAAAGCAGGCAGCTGCAGTGCCTCTTTCTCCACTTCAGACACTCGCCAGGTTGGAGCCCGTTAAACTGCATCGGCACTGACTGGACCTCACGGAGGCCTGTGTTCTGTGCCCCTCTGGACATGCTTATTGGCTTTTGGATGCTTTCCTTGCTACTCTGAGTTCACCAAATGTCGTGATAGTCCCTTGTAAGGTCACAGGAGTGCAACCATGAGATAAAAATGCCGTGATCCTAAAACCGAACCACATTCCTGCATTATCAGGATTTTTCCATTTTCCAGTGAGAGTGGAAGAGTGAAGCCTTTCTGCTCTGGAGCCTGGCTCCTTTCCACGAATCTTAACAACAGGGGGAAAGGGCAGACCCTGCACCACCAGGAGGAAGAGGGTCTGGGGAAAGACAGAGCTGGAGTTAACCTCATGCTACTAGTTACAAAGAATGATTGGAAGGGTCAAAATCACCCAAATTAGCTATTTGCCAAAAGCTGCATATCTATCAACGGAATACCACACTCTTGTTTCTGAAATAGTTTGTGTTTTCATAACTCCTGTTCTAATTCAAGAAGATGCCATTTCACGTGAACCTCCATCAGGTTACAGCTCTCCAGGCACGAGGGGTCGCCGGCTAAGAATTAAGTTTCTTCCTTCTCACTTTTCTTTTTGGTTGCTTATGGATGCAGAACGTTCTTTCCTTCCTTCTCAATTCTGTGACTCTGGGGATTTAGAAGAACAAGAGCCAAATCCTTACTTTGTGTCAGGATCCGTAACGATGGCTTCACACATCTTAAGGCATTGAGTCCTCAGAGCAAAGGCATGGAGTTGGAGATACTATTATCATCCCCATTTTACATATGAGGATATCGAGGCACAGGTAGGTTAATTTGCCCAAGGTCACAGGCAAGTATGTGTGGATTTGAACCAAGGCCATGGAGCGCCAGGGTTTGTGCTCCTAAACACGTTGCTGTGGTCCCCCTTAGAATGTAGAGCAAGAATTCTCAGTGGGGCAAGGGCCCTTTACTTTAGCACTGTCTGGAGACATCATTGGTTGTCGCAGGTGGAGAAGCACTCCTGACTCTAGTGAGTGGAGGGCAGGCCAGAGATGCTGCTAAACATCTTATAACACACAGGGCAGTTCCCCTCAACAGAGAACTATCCTCTCTCAAATGTCAGTGGTGCTGACACTGAAAAACCCTGATGAAAAGAAAACACCAGACACATACACACATATATATATATACAGATGTATAAATAGTAAATCAATCAATCAATCACTCGTCTGTCTATTGATACACCTATCTAGCCAGCTAGCTACTTATGTCTTCCTCCTGCTCCCAGAAGACAGCTAGAAGATCTACTGTTTTGAAAGGGACTTTATTCACTATTTTGAAAGCTTTTAGCAGTAATTTTCACGTGAGAGTTATAGAGCAAAGTGATTTACAAGTTATTTTTCCTTGAAAAGATAGCAGTGTATGTGTGTGGTGGGGTGCTTCCCACTTTAGTTCCTGTGGACTTTCCCTTTGGTGGTGGAAAGTCCAGGTCATTCCCTGAGACCTTGTTGTACCTGTGATTTTGTCTCCTCTTGGCCTTTGAGAAAAAAGTTGGACCAGGACAGATCATCTGGCCAAGGCCAAGTTCTCATAGTCATTCTAATTCTAATTACATCCAGCTTACATCACCCATTATGTTAATATCACATTCCATCATGTTACAGCAATATACATTATGTAATATATTAATAGACATTATTCTGTTATTAGTGCATTACATATTACATTAATACACTTTATACTAACATCAAATGTTACATCAATACACATTACATGCTACTTAGACAACACATTACAAGTTACATTAATAACACATTACAAATTACACTAATACATACTACATATCACAGTGATGCACACTAGATATCACATTAGTAACACCTTCCATGTTACATGATTAACACATTACACATTATATACATTATATATTACATTAATCATGCACTCTATATTACATAACACGTGACATCCATAACATGAGTCCTCAGAGCAAAGGCATGGAGTTGGATATACTATTATCATATGTGCATAAGACATATTGCATACATATTCTATATTATATGTTGTTACGTATTGCAATAATAACACATTCCATATTGCATAGTACATTAGTGCATGTTACACATTATATTAATATGTACATCCTGATGCCTGGTTGAAGGAATCTCATTCTTTCTGGAGTCTCCAACTTTAATATTCCTGGTCACCTCCAGTCCTAGTTGTCACCTGCAGCTAATCTAGACAGTGCTGGTTCCTCAAAGAGCTGACGGTTCCCTCAAGGGCAGCTCCCACCCAGGCCGGCACAGGCTCCTCGGCTGCCTGGGAAGTTCTGCAGGTTCTTCATCCTCAGCTTGCTTCATGGCCCATAGACATCCTCTTTGTGCTGTGCTTACCCAGTGGGGTCCACGTCTTTTGAGTTCACCCCCCACAGCTGCTCTACTGCAGCCCACACGCCTGACCAGGGAGACGGGTGAAGTGATGTCAGTGCTGGACAACTCACAGCACCCAGCCAGCCATTCCTCAGTGCTCATCAGCACCCACGAGAACCAGGCTCTGGCTGGGTGAAGGAGATGATGCAGGTGCAGATCAAGACAGGGGCCCTGTCCTCCCGGAGCTTGAGTCTAGCAGGCGAATGGAGTAGAGGTAAGACTTTAATAAAAATACCCATGGATAACTTGGAATTAAGGATGATGTGCTGTTGTATCTAGCTGTAGAGAAGAAATCATTTGGTTTCAATTCTTTGGCCTGGGTGCTGAGCTTGGGAAAGCTTGTCCAACTCCTCTCTCCCTTCTGGTGAGCTCTGTCTTGAGGCTTCTCTTCCGTTTATTCCCCCTGCAGTGTGGTTTTTAGGTGCATTGCCCATCTTTCAGGCAGGCCTGTGTGAATTAACAAAAGGTGCTTAAAGCTTTTCTCTCCATGAAGCCTCATCTGTCTCATGAAAGCAATGAATATAAGTGGACATTTGGGAGGAGATGCTTGATTTGCATGCTCATAGCTGGATGGCTTATTTGGATGGAGACTGCCCCAGACATCCATGTAAGTCCCTCCTCTTAGTAGATGGAAAACTGCTGCAGCACAACCCATATTACATTAACAACACATCACAAACTATACTGATACACACTACATATCACAGAGATGCACATTGCATATTACATTAACAACACATCACAAATTATACTGATACACACTACATATCACAGCGATGCACATTACATATTACATTAACATCACAAATTATTCTGATACACACTACATATCACAGCGATGCACATTACATATTACATTGGTAGTGTCCTCCATGTTACATGATTAACACATTACACTTTTATAAACTGGTTTGTTTTACTCCCTTTGTAGGCATCCTCTGTCATTCCAAATTACAGAGGACCCTGGAGGTCAGCAGGCCAGGGGCAAAGGCAGCAATGACTCAAAGGCCCGGAGCTCAGGTTCAGCCACAGTACCTGTATGCAATGAAATTGATGGTATTATGATCGTAAAGATAGGATAATATTAATGCAGGTTGCTGTGCAGTACACCTACTAAAGTTCTGGGAAACAGAATCCACAAAACATGATGTATGCCTTATCCTTCATCTTCCTCCAAATAGTGCTAATATCTATCATCACCATCATTTAACAGAAGATGAAAGGAAGACTAAAAAATAACTTGCCTAAGGCCAGTCAGTGAGTTGGCTGCAAACACTGGGTTCTTCCCCATGTCTTCCTTTTCTCTACTCCATGTAATATTTTAGTCTTCGCCACCTGTTCACCCCACAATGCCCAGCTCTACCACTCCTCACTCACCAGAGTGCCAGTGCTCAGGTCACCAACTTTGCCTACCTTGCATACCCCACCTCTGGCTGCACCCACAGGCTCTTGCTGGGCAGGGAAAAGCACCAGTCATTACGCCCTTCCACAGCCAGGCTCATGCAGGGCTTTCTTAGCGGAGACTCTAATTCTGCTAGCTGACCTGGTAGAAGCCCCAGGCTGCAGCCCTGCTCTGTCCACTTCCACTCTGGTGCATATGGACATCCACAACATCCACACTCCAGGTAAGCGAATCTGCCTCCCAACTGCATTCAGAAGATGGTGTCTAACTGCAGGATGAACCACACACTTCCTTCTCCAAACTGGGCCACTTTTGAGAGTGAAGGAGGCATTATTAATAACTGTGCCAGGACCACAGATCCTCTTTGACAAACTCCTGTCACCTCTCACCAGCAGAGGAGGCCGTGAGACCAGAAGACTTGGAAAGAAGTGGCAGCCACTGATTGTTTCTAAGGGAGCTGGGTTGGGTCCTGGTTTTGTGTGGTTGAGAGGCTGGCATCTGGCAGTCCCCTCAGCCTAAGTGTGATGTAGCAGGGGCAGGTTAGATTTCTTCCCACTCCTTAGGGTCCTCATGGGGTTGCCATGGGGCCACTTTCCTTTTCATCAGGAAGGGAGCAGGACCACAGCTGATGACCCTCGGTCTGTCATTTCTGTGCAATTCAGGGTTTAACTGGCTGGGGAGGAAAGGGGACTGTTGCAAGATTCCAGCCTGCTGAGTCTTATACCTCGCCTCCCCAGGTCTCTGTATCCCTGGGGCTCAATGGGGACTGTTTCCATGCTCCTTCTGGAACCTTTTCCAGCACCAGGCTTCCCCAGACCAGAACAAGAGCATTGATCTATACCCAAGAGGAGCAGGAATCAGCAGAAACATGATGGAAGAAACTGACATGTCATCTAGTGAAAACAGGGGAAGACTCAAACGAAAGCCTCAGCTAGCCAAAATGATGCCAGTCAACCAGAGTCCAGTGAATCAAGCTTCTGACAAAAGTCAGCTCAATCAAACACCTCTGTGTTTCACCCTTGTTGATGACAAACCCTCAAACGTGAATGCTGCTTGGAAAGCCAAGTAAAGAAAATATGATGGGGCTGCTATTGGCTCATTCTGAATCAGGCATTTCCTCCCAGGTCAGCATTTGGCGTCAGAATTTTGATTACGTAATATTGTTGAAGGCAACAGAAAAGAACTGTTGACTCACAGGGTGTTAAAGCTGATAAAAGATTTCAGACTTAATCGACAAACATTTAGACAACATTAACTAAAGGTCAAGAACTATTCTAACCACCTTATAAATATTTATTCACTTAATTCCCACAACAGCCCTATATATAATCACTAGCATTATCTCCACTTGACAGATAAGGAAACTGAGGCGTGAAAAAGTTAAGAAACTGCTCAAGGACACACAGCTGATAACACATCACACCCATTTGGTCAGCCTCCAAAGCCGCTGCACCACGCCCAAGGTCACAGAGCAAGGAGTCCAAGCAGCGTTTCCCTTACTCAGAGATGTGAATAACCAGAAACTCTTAGGATGTTTAGTTTTACAATCCACAACCTCCTCCCCCACCTCTCCAAAAAGGTAAACTACTTTCTTTTTTCCTGGAACTTACCTAACAAAAATCTACAAAATAATGTTGTTTGTGGAAAAGGTACATTAGATTCAAGCTTATCTGCCTGAAGTTGCTTCTGCATACCCAACCTAGAAGTATAGTTTGTTTCCTTTTACAGAATCCCTACTATTAGTTCTTTTGATTGACTTTTGCTTTTTCCCCTGAAAGTAAAAAGCAGGAGCCTATACTGTGATTTATTAGGTTTTGCATCTGTGACAAGGAATGCCATCCTGGATAGGGTGGTAATTAGCTGATGTTCCTGGAATGCTGCTTCCTTCCCACCAGCCCCTGGAGGTCAGCAGGCCAGGGGTGAAGGCAGCAATGAATGACGTCCCAGGGACCAGCTCTGGCTTTGTCCTTCCCCTATGGGAGGCTGGGTTTCTGGACCCAGTGTCTTGAGTTTGCTTCAGGGCCGGCATCCATGGGGAGCAGGGAGCATCTGTGCTCCGTAGGGAAGAGGCATGAGGACAGGCAGCGGTGTCCTAAGCTCCTAGGGACTTAGCCTACTCTTGTCCTGCCATCACAGGGATAAGATTGGCCTGAGGGAAAGTCACACACCCTGGGCAGGCTTTGAGGTTTGGCTTAGTCCGAAGTTTTTAACCTCAGCACTATTGACACTTTGTCGTGGGGGCTACTGGATGCACTGTGGAATGTTAGCAGCATCCCTGGCCCTCCACCACTAGATGCCAGTAATGGCTGTAACCGTGATAGGTTCGCTGCCCAGTAGGCAGCCAGCAAGTCAGTACACCAAGACAGTCAGTTGCAGCAGAGAAAGAGGTCTGATTGCAGGTCGCTGAGTAAGATGGGAAGAAATCTCAAATTTGTCTCCCCCAGGAGTTTTAGGCTTAGGGTTTTTAAGGGTTTTCAAGTGGACCAAAATGTGGAGATCGGTGATTGGTGGAAGAGGGCAGGGTGAAGTCATCGGACAAGAAGATGAAGACGCTGTATTCTCATGCTGATTCGGCTCCTCTGTGAGTGTCTTCAGACTGGTTGGTGCCAGCTGTTCCACTGGAATTCCGGATCTGAAAAGCATCTTAAGCAATTTTTAAGCAAAAGGCTTCTGATTCTAACCTCAGAGATGCTATCTGTCGGAACAATGGGGATATAGACGGTCAGCGTCTAGGCCTGCATGACTTACTTTCTGTTACAAGAAAGTAGGTCAAAGTGCAGCCTCATCAATGTTTAATTATAATCATATTTCTGTATAGAATTCTTGTTAACAATTATTG
The DNA here is from genome assembly GCF_001604975.1 of Cebus imitator. Classification (NCBI taxonomy): domain Eukaryota; kingdom Metazoa; phylum Chordata; class Mammalia; order Primates; family Cebidae; genus Cebus; species Cebus imitator. Next base: position 8,138,245 of record NW_016107356.1, read on the forward strand.
GGCCCAGCATTGACCTAATTTCCCAAATTATTTAAGATTAATTATAACACGGCCTCTCAGATTGGCTCAAGGGTGGAGTGAGGGGGACCATGCACTTTGGGAAGAGCCATTCAGACATGTCTCATAGGCAAACACTGCTTTTCTCTACATCATTTAATATTCTTTACAGATTTCAGAAACAGCCTAAAATAACATTCCACACATTGAATGCAGATACTAGTTCACATTGAGGCCCTAGAGTAATGGAAGCAAAGCTGGGAAAGATTAAAATTCTAAATCTTCTACACAGTGAATGCAAACATGAACTGGACCCTCCTCATTTCTTCCATATTTCCTTTTCTACCACCTTTAAACTATTCTCAGCCTCAGATGGTCTGATGCATTACAGCCACCAGAGTGTGGATAATTTATGGAATTTGAAAAATGCATGTCTGGGAGCCATGGAGAGGGGAGGAAAGGGCAGTCCCACTCAGACCCTCAGTCTCCTCTTTGTCTTTCATGTGCTTTCTAATGTCTGCTCCATTGAGTGTACTCTTGGTACCCAACTCCTTTAATGGGAGAACCTTTCCGCTGTTACTCAGGGTGCTGCTGCTCATATGCACCAAAGCCATTAAGCACACTATCCAGGGGACCCTCACCAGCCCTCTTGGTTATTTGCATTATTGGTGGTCCTGAGGTGACCCCAAGGATGAGTTGTAGGAGTTAGTCAATCTTTAAAAGGGAAAGGAAAAACCTTTTCGGACGGCTTTTCTTCACTTTTGTTTCCGGAGGCATAATTTTCTTCAATGGTAGGCAGAATTCTGAGATGACTTGTGCCTTGAATAATGCCTTCCTCTTGAGTATGGGCAAGAGCTGCGGATGTGATGGGATCTCATTTCTGTGATTGTTTTATAACGTATGGCAAAAGGGACTCTTGCAGATGCAATTAAGGTCTCTGGACAGTTGAGTTAAGGTAAAGGGAGACTACCCTGGTTTGGCCTTACCTAATCAGGTGAATTCTTATGGTCTCAAAGTCTGAGACAGAAGTCAGGAAGAGGCATGTTCCTGCTGGCCTGGAAGAAGAAAGGAGCCACATAGCTAGAACCAAAGAGTGGCCTGAGTGCTGAGAGCAGCCCCAGGAGTCAGCAAGAAGATGGGACCTCAGTGCTACAATCACAAAGAACTGAATTCTGCCAGCGACCAGTGAGCCTGAAGAGGACCCCAAACCTCAGATGAGCTCCCAGCCCAGGCTCAATAACTTACATTGTTCTAAGTCACTAAGTCTATACGCAACTTGTCATCTGGCAATAGAAAATCAACACACCTTCATTTTATTTTGTTGCTAAATTGGGTATTCACTCTTTTTTCTTATTTGCTTTGTTCTTGATGCTCCGGCATCTAAGGCATTGTTGACTGGATAGAAACTGCCCTTCCCAAGGCTTGGTAATTCCCAAAGATAGTAAAGGGCTTGCCTTGGAGCATGCCTTTCACATGAAAACTAACCAATCCAGAGGCCTTACTTTGAACCACCTTCTCTGTCTCTTACACTCCAGGAGGCAGTGCTCCTCTGTTCTGATCATCTCAGGACCAGGTACCAGACAGCTAGAGACAGCCCCTATACCCTGGAGCCTACTGAAATTATTTGATCCAGCAGATCGTACACCTACCTAGTCTATTTACCCTGCCTCACCTGTTCCTTCCCATGAAAACCACAATAGAGATGTCTGCCTCTGCTTTCTCCATTTCCCCACTCCGCTTCCTTATGCACTCTGGCCCTTCTGTTTATAACCTCTCCTCTCGGGACCTGTGAATAACAAACTATCTTGCCAATGACAGTCATCTGCTGATGTGTTGGCCTCACCATACTGGAATAATAATAAAACCCATGTAAAACAAACTTTAGGGTCATTTTGCTTATGTATGTCTTCCCTATGTGTTCTATTGAGATGCTCCCAAACTTCAGAAGTGTCCAAAATACGAAATGCAGATTATTCAATCTTGACCTTAATTAGGTTCCAATGCATTTTTTTTAAAATTCTGTTTTAGTATTTAAAAAAATTCTTCACCTGGGATAACAGGCACACCTTGGCTTTTGTCCCTTCGTGCAGATTTTTAGTGAAAGCTGAAAGGGAAATAAAAGCATGGGAAAGATTTTGCCAGACACAACAGAACAAAAGGCCGAGCTCCGTGTAAAATGCCTGACTGGTGCAGGCAGCCAGTATCCTCTAATGGAAAAATTCACAAATGCCACACCAATAAATGGTGCATCACACATTATGTTTGTCAATACTTTTGTGATGATTTATCCTAGAATGGCCAGCCAGAGATTACCTAATTTTATGCCCTATGCTTTAAAACTACCCTCCCATACTTTCCTGAACATCTGAGGAGCTTGCAAAAGGACTTTTGCTTTGTTTTACTCAAAGAAAAGTCAACTCCTTCTCTTACTAACGATTTGAGCATTTTCCTCTCAGAAAACAAATAATATTTAAGCAAGTGATTTAGCACTACCCTACTTTTTGCTTCTAATATAAAAGGCCTATTACTTACAAAGAAAATCAAACTAGACATTTGTAAACAAATTATTTTATTGATAATGAGCTGTTCCTTTACACATCTTCTTATATTAATAGCTCTAGCCTATTGACAGTTTTAGCTCTCTCTATACATGATATTTTCTCTAAGAGGCAGTCAAGCATTTGGATATAATTTCCTGCAAGGATGTATTTCTTTAAATTTATAAACAATGGTATCACAGACGTGAGCATCTGCAAATAAATTGGTAACTGCTGTAGTTACAAATAAACACACACCCATGCGTACACACACAATCACGACCATATATATCCCTACGTCTCTCCCTTTTCTATGCACACCTCATACATATGGGGGTATGTATGTGTATACCTGTGTGTGTGTGTGCATGCATGTGTTTGTGTGTCATATTCTTATCAATTAAATGGGTAGTGGCTTTGTACTATGCAAAGATACCACTTCAGAAGGAGACATCCCTGTGACTGGCACCCATGCCACAGCATACTTACTTCATCATTGTAACTTTAGCTATTTCAACATGTTTGAGTGTTCATTTATTTTTACAACAGAAAGAATAATTCCTATCTCACCAAGTTACTAAGAGGGTTAAATATGGCTCCACCCACCTGAAGTGCTTTTTCTCCTGACCATCCACACTGATTTCTTCTTGTCACTCAAAGGTCACTCACTGTTTTAGAAAGTGTATCCCTGACTAATTAGCTAAAATATCCACCTAATGAGCATTACATCCCTTGATTCATAGCATTTGTCCATGCCTGCTTTGATCATATTCATTTAATTAAGTATATATGTGAGCCCCTCTGTAAGAGAACAAATGCTGTGAGAGCAGGACCTTGTTGTCTTGTTTACTGCTCTAGCACCCAGTGCCTGAAAACATGCTTGACACACAGTAGTCACTTGATTAATATTTGTAGGAAGGAGGAAGGAAGGTAGGAGGAAGGGAGAGAGGGAGGGAAGGAAGGAAGGAGGGAGAAGGGAGAGGGAGAGGGAAGGAAGGAGGAAGGGAGGGAGGAAGGAAAGGAAGGAAGGAAGGGAAGAAGGAAAGGAGGGAGGGAGAAAGGGAGGAAGGAAAGGAGGGAGGGAGGGAGGGAGGGAGGGAGGGAGGAAGGAAGGAAGGGAGGGAGGAAGGAAGGCAGGAAAGAAGGAAGGAAAGGGAAGGAAAGAAGAAGACAGGTTGAGAGGGAGAAGCGAAAGAAGACTATCAGTTCAACAAAGGAGCGTGAAACAAGACTCCCACGGCTGGAGTGTCTCCCACACTTTGCGCTTTCTCCGGAGAGACTCTTCGCTCTCTGCTGCCCTTGTCTTGGGGCCGTCCCAGTGGTTCTTCAAACTTGCCTGCGTATGTCTACATTCCACTAGTGAATGCCCACACACTTACCCACACAGACACAAAAACAGTCTCATTCCTCAACAGTGGTGCGCTAAGTCTAAGGTTACAAGGAACAGTGACACACAAGAAGCGTGTTGTCAAATAAGAGAGTTAGACAATTCAAAGGACAGCCGAAATGGAATCTAGTGAGGACCTGCATGGAAGGGTCCTGGTGTTTGTGCATGAACAAGGGAGGGACACTTAAGTCTGTGAGGCCTCAGGAAAGGCTTCTGAAACCAAGAGGCCCTGAACTGAAACAGCTGGGTGTCTAAGTGTTCTGTGGCTGGAGGCAAGAAGCATGGGCAAAGCAGGAATGGGGAAGTTGACAAGGGAAGGCTGAGAGGCAGAAAATACGTGAGTGAATCCAGAGCCCCCATCTAGCTTAATGTGGGAAGAACCTGGAATTCCACGTGGGGAGTGACAAGAGACCAAGCTGCAGCATAAGCAGAGACTGGGGCACTGAGGGCCAAAGCAGGAAGCTCAGATTTGGGACTGAAGGAAAAAAGAGTCTCTGATAGACTCAAGTTTCTCTCTCAGATTGACAGCTTCGTTTATAATCCCAATGTTGGAAATGGAGAATTGTCTTTGAATAACAGAAGCTTTCAGAATGATACTGCAGTGCTTTTGGAAGTCTACCCTGGAGGCCATGTAACAGAAGGGCAGAAACTAGAAGGGTCGCCTGATGAGGCTACTGCAATAGTCCAAGGGGATGATGGTTTGAGCCTGGACTAAACTACAGTACGGCAAGCAGGGATGGCGAGGAGAGACCAAGAGGAGAGCAGCAGGTGGCAGGGCCAGATGATGGCCTAAATCAAGGGGTACAAGAGAACTTGCACAGAATAAACAATCATCCCTTGCAGGGAGAAGAGAGGACGGGTTAAAACTACATGTCCTGAGGTTATTTGCCAATGTCCTTAGGAGGCAGGTAATATGACTAATGCAGCTTTTGGTCCTAGTTAGCCAAAACTGGGATCCTGCCAATTTTAAAGGCTTCCAAGGAACATGTTTTGAGGAGGAGTCCCCCGAGCTCAAGAAATGAATGATGGCCTGCCATCTGGCACAGGGGCAATGTCTCCAACCCTGTGTCATGCCAGAAGTATACTCCCTTGACTAAGCACATCAGTGTATCCAGGACTCATCATATTTGATCTTATTTAATCCTCTCCCAAACCCCCAAGTAGATGTACTTACTACTCATTTCACAGATAAGGAATCAAGGTTCAGGAGAAGCAAGGCCATTTTTCATGTAACTGGTAAGAATTCAAGACAGTATTCTCATGCTGACCCATCTGATTCCTAAGTTTTATTCTGTCCACTATGTACAATATCAGAGGGGTCCATGTGTCTCTCTTCTGGACAGAGAAAAGAGCCAGGAGACCTCAACAGTGGACACTAGCCTCCAGAATTCAGAATGAAGTAAGCTGGGACTCGGGGAAGAGGGAAATCACATTGCTTCAGTTAGGTAGCCTTTGGTGACAGGGATAATGAAAACAGCAGCAACTAATGCTTACTGAGTGCTTCATATGCACCAGACACTGCTCTAACTCTGAATCCGCCCAAAACCCTACAGAAATAGATATTGTCATTATGTCCAGATTGTTGAGTGAAGCCATTTTTCAGATGAGGAAATGGGCCCAGGAGAACGAAGTAAGTCTCAGTTGGCAAGGTAGTTGTGGAAGCCGCATGGACATTCAGGCATCTAGCTTTGGAGCTCACTCTGCTAACCACGGGACCACATTCTCTATGGTCAGGTTGAGCACAATAGTTTGCCTCGTGTTCCTTCATGGTTTGTGAATGGGGCTGAAAATTCCTACAATCACTAAGACACAACACGGCCAAGCTTTTTATTCATACTTTCTTCAAAAAAAAAGTTGATGGGAAAGGGTAATAGTACACACAGCGTCTAGCAATAGATCATTTTTTCCCCTTCCCTTTCACAGTGAAGGGCATAGGAATGAAATGAACTTTTAGAATTCCTGAAAATCAGGCACCCCACCCTAACCACAGATGCTGGAAACTGCATGGTGATATGTAGTACGTTCAAATGTGGGAACTTAGGGCTCATTTTCAGCAGCAGTTCAAACTGGGTGTAATTAAAACCTGCAGCATCCTAACCGTGGAAATGACAAAGAAGCTTGTATTATACTAATCCTCTCACAGGTGACAATTGTAAACTATAGCCAAGTTTAAAACATTATCTGAAGGCACCAAAGAAGGAAGAAATGCAGGCTGAATGTGGAATACCGTCAGCCTTCAGCAAAGAAAACTGCACTGTATGTAAATGGATTTTGCAGGGCTTTTGACCTGAAAACACATCCCCGTCTGCACAAGATGAAGTGGCTGAGCTCCTGCAGAAAGATGCAGTTGTCCTTGTTTGAGAAGTCAGAGAATGGAGTTCATAACTGGAAAAACTTCTGGAGTGTGAGTGGGTAGGAATGCCAAAAAGAAAGATGTCAAGGAGAGTGGACCCCCCAAAATCTGTGCACAGACCTTGCCCCAGCTCCCGGCTGACTGCACATGCCTAAACTGCGCATGCATGTGGAAAATGTCCAGGGTCCTGGAAGGAGGCAGCAGATGGAGGACAGAGGGAATTGAGAGGAGATATTGACTGCAGTCCCCCGCGTAGAGGCAGCCAGCTTCATCACCTTCTAAGGCAGAGCTCAACACTCGACCGAGTTTCGAAAACAAAACATTTACAATGTTCATGATAAAAGAAAATATCAGTAGACACAGGAAGAAATAGAAAAATGGGGGACCCATAAAAAGAAAAGCAGTCGTTAGAAACCACTTCCAGGGAGACCAGAATTTTGGAGTTAGGAGAGAAGGGCTGCACAGTGCTTATGACAAATACGTGCAAAGACATAAAGGAACAGGGGGTCATAACGAGGGTCAACTGGGAGTCCTGGTAGGAGAAAATAAAAACATATACATTGGAAAATCAATTACAGAACTCAATATCGAAATGTCTAAGATGAAAAATTCAATTATTTTCCTTAAGAGCAGATTGGAGAAAGCAGAATAATAAACCGATAAGACACATAGAAAACAAGTAAGAACTTGATAGACATAAATCTAATCCCATATAATTTATTGCATAAATGTAGATGGAGTAAACATTTAAACAAAAAGGTAGAAATGATTAGACTGTACAAAAATATAAGACAAAGCTATATGCTGTTTTTATTAGTGATGGTTCTCTAGAAAAGCAGAGCCAATAGGATGTGTGGGTGTGGGTGTAGGGGATGGGGCGAGAGAGAGAGAGAGAAAGAGAAAGAGAGAGAGAGAGAGAGAGATGGAATCTGGCAAGTCTAAAACCTGCATAGTAGGTGGTCAGGCTGAAGACCCAGGAATAGTTCATGTTGGTTAATATTGCAGCTCTGGTTCAAAAGCAGATGGCAGGCAGAATTCCTTCTTCCTTGGTGGGGAAGCTCCATCTTTTTCTCTTAAGGCCTTCGATTGATAAGGGGATGCCCACTCACATTATAGAAGAGAAATTGCTTTATTTAACATCAGCTAATTTCAATGTTAATCTTATCCAAAACTGTCTTCACAGCAACATCCAGACTAGTGTTTGACCAAATATCTGGGTGCCATGACCTTGCCAAGTTTATGCTATAGCATAAAATTACAGAACCTTTTTATCTCCTTATGGTCCTAGCTCATCTTTATGTTTTTAAATCTCATAACTGCTTCTCTCTGATCACAGCTTGATTCACTGATCTTATTGCATGGAGACATTGCCTTCTTGTATTCTATTGAGAATGGAAAATTGTTTCCAAAATAATTTATTTCTGGTTTCTATATAAAACATTTTGAGAAGTCTCTGTGCTTCTCTGAGTCTTCAGGGATACTGATTCTTTCAACTTTTTGAATATTTTACTCAAATCAGGACAGTATTGATTTTTTTCTTTTAGATTCATTCTTCACAAAAGAAACATTTATCTAGACTTGACAAAGGCCTATGGAAAAATGTGTTAATTGCCCTTTCATAGTTGATTAGGTCACTGGTTATATTGTTGAAGGCTCATAGTGGAAGAAAGCAGAATGCACTGTATTTGGTCTGAGAAGAAAGTGATGTATCCGATGGAATGATGAACCTTACAGAATCTCAGTGAGACCCAAGGTTTGGTTATCACATAATCAAAAATACAGCAATCAAAGGACATGCCCAACCACCTATGGAACTATTTCTGTTGCCACCACCTACTGCTCAATACCTAAGTTTCTGGGAATCAGACTTTAGAAACTGCCAGATTTGCACCAGGAGAACCAATGTATCCATCACAAACCATGGCTACTGGCTCCCATTGCTCACACCCTCCTGGTCTCATGTGGACATCTGCTTGGCAAAAGCTAAGCTACATGCAAAATCCTGGCTCTGCTAAGTAGGGTTTTTGGTATCCAAGCATCTGTTATACTAGAAGTTTCCATAGAAGGAAGTGGGAATAGCAGTGGAGTGAGCCAGTGAAAAATCTGCTATACTAAACAAGATTAGTGTTGGATGGAATACCCACACCTGTAATACAAGGTCTAGAAGGCCTTCATCCATGGTGGCTTAACTGTGAAACAGTGGGTCTCTCATCACTGATTTTCTGGGACTCTATACTAAAGAAAGATTTTTAAAAATCATAATCCCTTCTCATACCAACTCTAGGTCTCCTCCTTCCTGCATCTCCCTCCACAAAGCCTTATTTTCTTAAACAAAATGTGTCACCAGCAATCTCTCCCAAACCTTCAAGACCACAACTTACCACATCCACGAGATTTTGAGTGAAAACATAAATGTGTGGGGAAAAAGGAAATGTGAATTCTGACCACCTACATTGTAGAGAATGAATCACATGGTTTCTGAGCTGGCAGAGATTCTGGGTACATGAGCTGAGGACAGAATTGATGCAGGGATAGTTTTGGGTAAATTGTTTGACCTGTTTAAGAATATTTGGAATATGTTACCAATAAGCAGAATTCTAGAGGTAATACCTTATATATTTTATAAAATCTGGAAGTCACTGATTTACATATTGGAAATTTTTTTCTTGAAAAAAATGATGCATGACTTCAACAACTTCAACAACTGCTAGAATAACTGGATATCTATGTGCAAAAGAATAATGGGGGACCCTTTCTTTATTCCATATACCAAAAACACCCTTCAAAATATTCCCAAGACCTAGATGTAAAAATTAAAACTATAAAACTTTTAGAAGAAAACATAGAAGTAAATATTTGTGATTTTGAGTTAAGCAATAGCTTTTTAAGATACAACACCTAAAACACAAGGGACGAAACAAGAAACAAAAATTGCAAATTGAACTTCACCAAAACTAAATGGGACCACTTGTTTAAAAATCACATATCGGATAAGGGACTTGTATCCAGAATATATAAATGATACCACTTGCAACTTAGCAATAAAAAGACAACCCACCTAAAAACAGATAAAACATTTGAACAGACATTACTGCAAAGAAGAGAGACGAATGATTAATAAGCACATGAAAGATGTTTAACATCATTAGTCTTTCAGGAAATGGAAACCACAAGATGTAACTTTACACCCACTAGAATAGCTCAAAAAGAAAAGGCAGACAATAATAAATGTTGTCAAGGACATGGTGAAATTGGAACTCTCATTCATTGCTGGTGGGAGTAAAAGAGTGCAGTCAATTTGGAAAACAGTTTGGCAGTTCTCCAAAAGTTAAATATAGAGCCACCATATAATTTAGCAATTCTCCTCCAAGAACACTAAAAACATATGTCCACACAAAAATTCACACATTTATGTTCATAGTAGCATTATTCATAATAGCAAATAAATGGAAACAGCCCAAATATCCATCAACTGATAAATAAATGAAAATGTGTTATATTTATTCACTGAAATATTATTTAGCAATAAAAAGAAATGAAGTACTGATGCATGGTGAGCATGGGTGACTCTTGAAAACATGATGCTAAATGAAAAGAGCCAGTCACAAAAGACCACATATTACATGATTCAACTTACATGAAGTGTCCAGAATAGGTAAATCTATAGAGATAGAAATCAGATTAGTGCTTGACAGGGGATCGTGGAAGAGGGAGCAATGGGAAGTGGTTATTAATAGATATGGTGTTTCTTTTTGGAGTGATGAAAATGTTATAAAATTAGACAATGGTTGTAATTGTACAACTTGTGAATATACTCAAAATCACTGACTTGCACACTTTAAAAAGATGAATTTCATGGTGTGTTAGTTATGTTCCAAAAGGCTATTAGGGATTAACTTGAATTTCACCAAAATAATTGCTCATTTCATGCAAGTTCATTCATGATATTCTCGTTGTTTGAAGTATGAAAGTTTATTGTTTGAATTAAATAAAAATTTAAAAAAATATCGAAATGTGTGAGATACAGCTAAAAGAAATCTAAATTTTTACTTTAAGATGTGGGAAATGCAAGTAAAAAAAAAATAAAATTAAACCCCCAAATAGAAAGAAAACACAATAAACATAAAAGTAAAAATAAATGAAATAAAAAACTAAATATAATGATGATTGGCGATGATGATGATGATGATGATGGTAGTAACCTGAATGAATCCTGCAGCTGGATATTTTTATTAAAAAATCAATAAAATTGATATAACTCTCACTAGCTGTATCCAGAAAAAAAAAGAAAGAAGACACAAATTACCACAAGAGAAGCATCACTACAGATCTTATGGACTTTAAAAGGATCATAGGAAATAGTCTGAGCTACTTTATTCCAATAACTTCAACAACCTAAGTGAAACAGATAAGTACTCTGTCATGATGTTACTTTGCTTATACTGGAATGTGTTTATTTTCAAGAGATCCATGCAGAAATACTAGATAAAGTGCAACTCATGTTCAAATGGCTCAGCAAAATGTCAATAGTTGTTGAAACTAAGCAGTGAGTATAAAAATTTTTATGATATTATTCTTTTATTTTACCTTTTCTATATTTTGAAACATTTTTGTAATGCAAAATTGGGAGAAATAAATCAGGTATGGATGCACGTTAGTAGAGAGTCTTTCACTCCAGGTTAGTCATTTGAAGCAGGGCTGATGGTGAAAAGGACGATGTCATGACCTTTTCACACAAAGAGCAGTGTTGTAAACTTCCTTTTGTGTCTGGATAAAGCTTCTTGGTGACACTGGCAGGCTATGGAGACTCCCAACGAACAAGCACAGAAAGCAGGGATCTAGATTGCTGGACAGTCAGTCTTGACCTTTTCATTAGCTGCAAGGGTCAACAAAAAATATTGAGTTGCTTTGCTTTGTCTAGTCATCCAGCAACTAGGAATATTACTCATAGACTGCCCAGGATAGTCAGCATTGCTTTGTAAACAGAGTCCTGACCTACTTAACTCTTCCCAGAGGTTAAAAAAACTCATACAGACATGAAACCTTGGCCTAAGTAGACACTAATTGTATACTAATTACCCTTAAGAGCTCGGTTAACCCAAACTTCCCACAAACCAAGCTTGGTATGAAATAAGAAAATGTGTAAGGAAGCAAAATGCTGCTAGAAAAATGACATGACCAGATTTATCAGTCCTGAAAGTCCTTTCTTCAGAATACTGATTATTGTACAATAATGAATAATGGAAGGGTTGACAAATCTCATGTTTACAAGTGGAGAATAACTTTCCTTTTCTTTTTCTAAGAAGCTGTATATTTGGAAATGGATGAAATTGAAAGGAGGAATAATTGACATTCTAAAGCCAAGTAGGATGAAATTAGCAGAATTTTCCATATTTTAATATCTCTTTGTGATTAGAATATCTGTAAAGGAAACAAATTATTGTATAGTTATCTATTTTTTAATGAACAAGGAAAAATGCTTCATAATATGAGTTTCCTTTTGGACTGTGTCCTGGCTGATGTTGGGTAACCACAGACCCTCTCTATCATTTTTTTCATGTCAGACAGGTAATGTGCCCACATTGTAACAAGGTTTGAGGGAGGCACACCTCACACATGCACATGACCTGTCTAGTGCTGTCAGTGGAGTATTGAAGTCCCCTGCTATTATCTTGTTGCTGTTTATCTCATTTCTTAGGTCTTTTAGTAATTGTTTTATAAATTTGGGAGCTCAAGTGTTAGGTGCATATATATTTAGGATTGTGATATTTTTCTGCTAGACAAGGCCTTTTATCATGATATAATGTCCCTCTTTGTCTTTTTTAACTGTTGTTTCTTTCAAGTTTGTTTTTTTTCTGATGCAAGAATAGCTACTCCTGCTCGCTTTTGGTGTCCATTTGCATGGATTTTTTTTCCCACCCCTTTAACTTAAGTTTATATGAGTTCTATGTGTTAAGTGCCCCTTGAAGGCAGCAGATACTTGGTTGGTGAATTCTTATCTATTCTGCAATTCCGTATCTTATAATTGGAGCATTTAGGCCATTTACATTCAGCGTTAATACTGAGATGTGTGGTACCACTTCATTCATCAGGTTGTTTGTTGCCTGTATACCTTGGTTTTCTGTGTGGGTTTTTTTATTGTATTTTTATTTTATAGGTTCTCTGAGATTTATGCTTTAAAGAGGTTCTGTTTTGATGTGTTTCTGAGATTTGTTTCAAGACTTAGATCTCCTTTGAACAGTTCTTGTAGTGCTGGCTTGGTAGTGGCAAATTCTGTCAGCGTTTGTTTATCTGAAAAAGACTGCATCTCTCCTTCATTTATAAAGCTTAGTTTTGCTGGATACAAAATTCTTGGCTGATAATTGTTTTGTTTGAAGAGGCTGAAGATAGGGCCACAATCCCTTCTAGCTTGTAGGATTTCTGTTGAGAAATCTGCCGTTAATGTGATGGTTAATACTGTGTCTCAACTTGATTGGATTGAAGGATGCAAAGTATGATCCGAGATGTGTCTGTGAAGGTGCTGCCAAAGGAGATTAACTTGAGGGCTTCCTGGACCTGTGTCTTTAGCCCAGAGTCCTCACTGCCTTCTACATTCTCTGACATTTATGCTCCTGATAGGACCGACACATTTTGTTCAGCTTTTTTTCTCTTCACAAACTGCCTTGTTTTTTTAATAATTAAGACCACACAGCAATACAAACCAGGACCTCCCAGGGACCCCTGGGGCTTATCTCATGATCTCAGCCGTGGAGTGAGTGTGTTCTCATGAGATCTGATGGTTTTAAAAGTGTCACTTCCTTGCTTTCTCATTCTTTCTCCTTCAGCCTTGTGAGACATGCCTTGCTTCCTCTTTGCCTTCTGCCATGGTTGTAAGTTTCCCGAGGCCTCCCCAGCCATGTGGAACTGTGAGTCAATTAAACTTCTTTTCTTTATAAATTGCCTAGTCTCAGGTATTATTTTTATATCAGTATAAGAATGGACTAATACAACCTGTAGTGTCAACCTCAATGTCAAGTTGAGAGGATTGAACAAATGATGCAGATCATGTACCCTGCATGAAGCCACTCGTGTCATTCAGTGGTAGCTGACTCCCTCTTCTCACCTTCTTGGGAGATTCTAATTTTGTCAAAGGATCAGTCCTAGATCGCAGTGGCAATGCTGACATTGCTGTAAACTTCAGGCCAGTGTGGCAGCATCCCATCTAGCCATATTGCAATGGAGAGTGGAGAGTGCATGCAGGGGTACTATCTGAATCAGTGCCCAGAGATAAAGGGGTGGTCTGTCCTCTGTTGCAAAGTAGGAAAATGCTTGGTCTCTAGCTCTTTACCTCCTGGAAACTCACTCATGTTTTGTGTTTGAATTCATGCTCTCTGAATGAAAGAAACTCATGTCATCTCTTTCATCCTACCCCTATAAAGCACTGCTGGGAACAATCATGCTAAAATAATTTAGAGAGAGAAAATGTTAAGCAAAGACTGTCAAAACCATACTGAAGAATACCAATAAGGAAGCCCGTTTTTAGTTAGCAAAATCCCTAACTACGGGAGATTAAACAGCTCTTACTAAAGTGCATGTTATACAACTATTTCATCACATGCTGAGAGCTGCCATCTCAGGATCCGGCCGTGAACCGACATCTAAAATACCTTTTCCCTTAATCCCCTTCATCCAAGAATAAACACCCTTAATGAAAGTCCCAAGAGGAAGTAAAAAAGAATCTGTTTTTCCAGTTTCTTTTATCAATCTTTCCTAAAATAGGAGGCTATTCCTGCTTGCACCTTCCTTATGACGACAGTTCAGTCAAATGTGGCCACTGCCACAGCTTCTAGCACGTTCCCTGGGCACAGAGAATTGGACCTTGGCAACTGCAAGACAAGCAGGTACAAGGATTTGGGGGGTTTTATTTTACTAACTACACTTTTGGTGAGCTTGCATTTCAAACATTGCCAAGAGACACATCTCCTTGAACTCTGCTGTCCTGTCTCACAATGCAAAAGCCTTAAGAAGGATCATTTTGTTACTTTGAAACACTAGAGCAAATATTTCCATGACTGTCTCGGAAAGGTCTTTGGAATTAACACAAAGCACTTACTATGTGATGAAAGAGTCATGCATACACGGTTGTTCTTTTAGCTAGAGGAGTGTTTTGGTGGTAATAATGGGAACAGGATTTGAGAGTCAGGTTTTAAGTAGGAACATAATAACAGACTTGAAGATAGAAAAAATATATGGCTTTCCCTTAGCAAGAAGAGTTGTGGAAACCAGAAAAGCTCTGTTTATGGTTTTATCAGGAGCTTCTAACATCATGTAGAAAATGGATGTACAAATGTAATTAAACACAGTAAATACAAAACTGCATAAAAAATTAAATCATATTTTTTTCCTGACCATATAAGTAATACACATATTCTTTGTGGAAAACATGAACAATAAATATAAGGCACGTAGAAGAAAATTAAAATTATACAATTATACCACAAAAATAATCATTTTCTGATGTATATATATTATTTTTCTAAAAAATTGTATTTATGCCCTATTCATATTTGTCCTGTTGCTTTTTGTCTTAATTTAATCATACTTTTATACTGTAGTATCTGAATGGCTCTCTCTCTAGGATGTATATTGCAAACGTTATATTTCCTTAAATTCTAGAGTTTAATCTGAAACATTATTTGAATCTTTCAATCCACTCCAAAACATATCCACATTTGTTTTACTATTATATATGTAGCATATAAATAAAAATATAAACTGCATTGTAGGTAAATAAATAATATACTTACATATAAAATGTAAACTAAAAATTATATAAAGCATATCAAAAAAATAATGAAATGTATGAAGCTGTACATAAATGAAAGATGCTATGTCCTCCTTAAAATTTTAATTTTATACCATTTAAACATGTCTGCTTACGACATACCTAAGAATTTCTTTGCCCAACTTGAAATAACAACCTTAAAATATTCTATGTCACTGGAAAAATCTTGATGGCATTTTTTTATATATATAAACCCACATGCACACACACCCACACGCAGAAGAACACCAACCATTGAGGAACTCCTTGGACAAAATTTCAAGGCTTGAAGAAGTAGGTTTACTCATGCAAAACTAATCTTTCCAAGTCTGGAATGGGTATGAGATGTCCTTTCACTAGATACAAATTTAACAATGTACAGAAAAATCAAATCAATGTGTCTCCATTTTTCACTTTAAAATTTCCTTCCTTAAATTTCATGCACAGTTTGGGCACCTGTTGTTTCTTGCTGGCCTGTGAGAAAATGAGTCACCATGTGCAGAAGATGAGCCATAGATCTATTCAGAATGAGTCACTCATGTTTGATATGACAGCTTGTTTTCCACAGATTGTCTTGGCTGTTATTTTACATTGCATACATATAATAATAAAGTCATATTTTCTCCCAGCATGGCTTTCTAAGTGGAGTTAAATATATCAATATTTTATATCATACTTCACAGAGTGTCATGACTCCCCATTTTGCCACCTGATCCAGACTGACAGTCACCACTGTAGGGGACCATACCCTACCCTTAGGCATGAGAAAGGCCCATGGGTTGAAAGGCAGAGAGGCATCTCTGACCCAGTAACTTATCATTTGCTGGAGGAATGAGCCCAGCTAGCTGAGGAGCTAGTTGAGGAGGTGTCTCCATCACCCAAGTCAACAAAGTCTAACATTCCGCAGTTAGATCATCATTCTTTAGTTTTAACCTGCAAAAATTGTATTGCTTCCCAAAAATGTATATGTAAGAGAGGTAGAGCCATACACTTCAATCAGTCATCTGCAATAGTGTTTCTCCAGAAGGGGTGACCAGGCTGTTTGCGTCCGTATCCTGGGGTGGGGAGGAGGAGGGTGGATGATTGACTGGAGATTTGTAATCCCACTACAAAAGATTCTGATTCTGTAGATGTGTGGAGGCCTTTGGGAGTCTTCATTTTAGCAAATATTCCAGGAAATTCCTGTGAACATTAGAATTTGAGAACCAATAATTTATACTCTGAAGTGAATGCACTTATCAATCGTTTTTGAGAGCAGAGGAGATGCTTACTAATCTCTGGGGGGAATTCAGTGATCATCATTTACAGACAGAAAGAGGAGTGTGGACAGCGCAGAGGACAAATCGTGCTTTTTCTGGAGTGGTCATCTACTAAGTGCTTTCTTGGAGAGGGTATAATAATTGTAAACTTTGTATAAATACACTGTAGAAAGAGAAAAACAAATATCTAAATCTTTGTGTCCCCTTCTGATCACCTACAAAGAGATTTACATGGCACAAACTAAATCCATCGACTCACCCTGGAGTTCTGTCTTATTCAGGCAGGAGCCCCAGCAGAGTGGCCCAGGGCCAGCTATTTTTAAGAGCCTCTGAGAGCAATATAGTAGGTCTCACCCAGCAGACCACAGAGCTATGGTTGGGGAAGCCACCTGCCTCCTGTATGAGTTTCCTAGGGTTGCTGTGACAAAGGACACAGATTGAGTGTCTCAGATAATGTACATTCATTGTCACACAGTTCTGAGGCTGGAAGTCCAAGATGAAGGTGCCAGGAGGATTGGTTCCTTCTGACAGCAATGAAGAAGAGTCTGTTCCTGGCCTCTTTCTGGGTCCTGGTAGCCTTGGGCATCCCTTGCTTGAAGGTGGTCATCTTCTTCCCATGTCTTCAAAGCATCTTCCCTCCATGGCTCTGTGTCCAAATTTCCCCTTTTTGTAAGGATAGTAGTAATATTGGATTAGATCCCATTATAATGGCCTTATCTTACTTTGATCATTCGTGAATACTATTTCCAGACAAGATATTATTCACAGGTACTGGGGATTAGGGCTTCAACATCTTTTGGGGGGTGCAATTCAGCCAGCCATGCCCCCTCTTCTCCTCAGGTCTGTCTGAGGCTTGCTTTTCTGTCTCTTGGTGGCCGGGGACAGCATGCCTGCCTATGGCCATGCCTGTAGCTCCACTTGGCTCTGAGAGGCTGAGCAATGCCTCTCATCAGTCTTCTCACAGCCCCTCCAGGGCCCGGCATCTACTCAGTGACCCATGGAGATCCGGTGGAGGGAGCAAATCACAGGAGCGCCATAAAGAAGTTAAAGCTTACCCAAGATGCTGAGCTGGGATGCAAGGCAACAAGCCAGGAAATTGACAGGCAGGCCCCAAATGGTCTTGCCGAGTCGAATGTCACCAGATTTCTCTGTGATCTGGCTTTTACTAAACACTTCTTAATAATTTGTGTTATTATGTCTAAGCTTAGAAATAAATTATACTCATTCTCTGGAGGTATTTTTAGGCTCTGCTTCTAGATCATGCCCAATAAAAGGTTAAAATTCAAATGCTAAATGATCCAAAGACTATCTTCATCTATGAGAATGATAATAGTGATAACAGCAAATATCCATGGAGTGCCATAATTTATAAAAATTATTTGTTTTTACAAGAAAAGAATTATTCACTTGTCACCTCAGAGGAGAATCAAAAGGAATATTACTGTTAGCCCTCAGTGGAAACTGAAATGTATTACCTATCGTAAGGTATCTAATCTCTTTCCCATGATGTTTACTTTTTGTGTCCGAGAATGTTGCATACCCTCATTCGAAGTCTTCCCCAGAAGGGACCAGTTGATAAAGCCACTGTCTCTTTCCGGCATCACACCTGTACTGATGCCACAATGGACTGCCTTTGACACCACAGGGCCGCAGCTCAATCTCCTGATTGTGGGGGTAAAGAGTGGGGGTGTTCTCACTGCCCCAGGGAATTACTGAAACAGGTTTGGGGAGTAAGACATTAAACAGCAGAGATTAGGCTTAGGAATCTAATATGCAACTGTGTGCCTACTGTTGTCCAAGTATTAGGAAACACAACCCCAAATCAGTGGGTTAGATTCATGTTCAAGGGGACAATTTGGAAGGTGATGCCCTCACTTTAGGTGAGCTCTCTTTACTCAAAACACTCTTAGGGTTACTGGAAAGACTCATTCTCAGGAAGTCATGCCCATTTATTCTGGCTGCCAAGTAGTGTAATGCTTCTTATTCAGCCTGTGTGTGTGGGTGTGTGCACACCCGTGTCATGTGTGTATGCGAGCTTTTGTGTATGTACGGATGTGGATGAGGGGAGGCAGACCTGGGCACACCCTAATTTAACTGGAAAGAATATTTAGCCATCATTCCTTCAGACCATCCAAATCTTGGAAGCAATCAAAACCTTGGTGACGATTAGAAAATCACTGAGCCCTGAATCTTCTCATGCCATAGTTGAGATAAAGGGGACCTTAGTGGGGCAGGTGGTCAAAAGGGAGCAGGGTGTGGAGAGCCACTGTATATGCTGTCAGTACCCTAAAACATGCTCAGAGTCCAAGAAGAAGCCAAAGCTATTCTACAAATCCAGTCACCAAGTTTGGGGTCCAAAGTGGAGGGTCTGCACTAAACACATCAGAATCCCCCTTACGATGGGGCACAGACCAGCATGGTTGTGAAGTGAGAAGGGCCCTGCAGATGCTGTGAATAGTCCTCGTATCTGGTTGGTTTGAGCTGAGCCCTTGGCTGCTGTCACTTATGAGTGGAAGCCACTCCTGTAGGATTAAGGGTCCAGGTGGGTCTGATCCCTGTCATTTACAGGGTTTATGGCATCTTAGAAATGGCTCAACTCTGAAGCTGGTCCCAGTTTAGTGGCTTGCAGTCTATATAATCATGTAACTTGCTAAGTTATCTTTTTCTTAATCTGGGATAATAAAATCCTTCCACCACTACAGAAAGTGAATGGTTCACATGTACAAGCATGTCCAAGTCCTTTGCACATATTAAACATGTAATTCATTTTTCTTCAAGCAAGTTTAGCTTTCATTTGTTGAACTTTGAGGTGACCTAAAAGGTCTTACCATTGAAAGTGCACCTGAATGTGTCTCGAAATTTTCCTTGACTCCTTAATGTCCTGATAATTTCACATTTCATGCGTTCATATGGACAATTTTCTCTTTTTACTGGAAATTAATACTTGCTCATTTTGCTGTTTGTAAAAATAATATATATTTTAAAAATCACCCAATCATCCATCTAGTGAAAATCACCATTTCTATTG
Source organism: Cebus imitator (assembly GCF_001604975.1). Classification (NCBI taxonomy): domain Eukaryota; kingdom Metazoa; phylum Chordata; class Mammalia; order Primates; family Cebidae; genus Cebus; species Cebus imitator. Next base: position 8,157,609 of record NW_016107356.1, read on the forward strand.
AGATTTATTTCCTTTCAATGCAGATTTAATATTTACATTTATTAAATATTTTACAAAACTGGTACTGTGATGTGTATATCATTTTGTATATTGCTTTTTTCCCTTTAAAATTGTGTCAAACATTTTCCATCTGACCCAACAATATCATTTTAATAGTTACATCATATTTCCTTGCCTGAATATATCATAATTTATGCCCAGTTTTTTGTTAACATAAATTATGTGATTTTTGTAAATATTTTGTTTGTTTATTTTATAATTTCCCAGAGATTTTTCTAAATTATTTCATAATTTCTGGAATAACATGTCTTTAATATGTGTTTTTAAGTACTGGTGAATGCTACATTTTGTAGTATATTATTTTTATTTTTATTTATTTCTAATTTTGTCTTCAATTTTACCCTGTTCTATGATTTCTGTTTACTTAAAAGTGTGTTTTTAAACTTCCAAATGTTTTAAAACATAAACATTTTGAATTAACTTAAAGTTGTTATTTTTGATATTTAAAATATTGTGTTAGACGAACATGGTTCCATTATATTGTTATTTCATACTTTAAAAATTTGCTTTATGGCATATTAAGAGGTCGATTTTTGTAAATTTCCTATGGGTGTGTAAAAACAATGTATATTCTCTGATTATGAGCTAAGGGTTTCATAAATGCTAACTAGTATATAATCAATCCTGTGAATTTTCTCATTTAAAAATTATATATGTATAGTAATTTTTCTATCTGATTTGGTAATTTCTTAGATAAATGCATTAAAATGTTTAATTCTTATTGTAGATTTTTCTACTTCATCTGATAATTCTCTCATTTTTTGCTGTATTTGTTTTTAGGTTATATAGTTTAATATACATAGTCTTAGAATTTCATATATCTTTCTTAAATCATTTGTCTTTCATGATTTAGTGATCCTCTTTATCTCTAATAATTATTTTTTACCTTGAAATATATTTTGTCTGACATTAATAATGGCTATATCGGTGTTCTTTTGGTTGGTTTCTGTTATATCTTTACTTTTTTTTTTTTAGTTCAGTTTAAACAGCATATAATTGAATTTTTAGAAATTCAATTTTAAAATCTTGGTCTTTTAATTAACAAATTAAATTAGCTTATTATAATTAGTCATTTAAAAAATCAAGTCCTATCATGTAATTTTGAGTTTTGTACATTACCATTAGGTGTCTTTTGTTTTGCTTTGTTTTTGCTTCTTTTCTTTGCCTCTCCTTGTTTTTTCTCTTTTAGGAAGTCAGCTTTATCAATGCCCCCCTTTCCTCTCTCAGTGTTTGTAGATTATAATTGTACTTCTGGTCTTTCACTAATGACACTTTAATATTTAGCTGCATACATATCTTCATTCTGATCTCAACGAATATTTTAACTATTCTCATGAACTGTGCAGACAAGTAGATTTATTGTAAGTCCAGCCATTCCCTCCCACCTTCTATGATGTAGTTATCATAGAAGTTTAGTTTAGTTTCTACATAATAATTTAGTTGAACCTCATTTTAATATTTTTTACTTACTTGGAACTTTTTAATGGTCTCTAAGTCAACTGTAGTTATTTCACATAATCAAATCTTGTTAGATTTACACGTGTTAATAATTATTTACTACAGCTTCTTGTGATATATATTTTCCTCTGTAGACTTAATTTTTTGCTAAAGTGTGTATTTTTAAAGTTTATGGTTCTTACTCAGGTTTTGTATGAATGAAAATGTTATTATTTTTGAAGCTAAACTCACAAATGTTTCCTTAGATTCAACATAAAGAAGAGTTGGAGAGCCAAATATGAAACACATCCTCTTCTAAGAAATACTCCTAAAAATAAAGCTAACATCTCAAATGGCCCTCTTCGTGTTCTAAATGATGAATGGCATATCTATATTTCTTCAATTTGTCCACCAATACCAAGGCCACTGCTTTCTAGGAGGACTTGGACACAGAACCACGGTAATTTGGCTTACAGTAGCAAGGGCAGTCCCATTAACAATCAGCAGATGGCGTAAGTATAGCCAGCCCGGAGGGAAGGGCCCAGCGCTCCTGAGATCAGGAATAAGAAAGGAGGGAGTTGTTTATCATTTAAAGGAAAGTTTTGAGGACCAGCTTGAGCTGTGTGAAATTTGAGATATTCAGGGAAGCTGATATGTGTTAGTCTGTTCCAAGTGACACATGAAAATATCTTCTGTCAACGCAACGCTGTTTAATTTTTCAATTTCCTCAAAAGAAAAAAACAAGTGGTTGTATCAACAGCTGGACAGGAGGAAAAACGGGGAAAATATTAAAAGCAGGGACAGAAGTCTGCATGTTATATTAATAAAACATTTTAAGCAGATGGGTCTTTCTTTGAAGGTGAAGCACCTTTCATTTGTTTGCCCACTTTGAATAAAAATTACCCCTCTCAACACAAAATAAACACAAAATGAACCATGCCCAGTCAACTTTGACTTTGCATGGAGTTACCATGGCTTTGTGAAAGGAACTCCAAGCCCTTCTGAACCTTCAACTGCAACTGTGAGTGGGCGACAGCACATCCCTACCTTCCCCATGGTTCTGGGGCATGGTAAGACAGGCTTGTCTAAATCCTATCCACTCCAATGACTTATAGAAATTCCTTGTGAGACAAGAATGACTGGAGAAGAGCTGTCTGATAAATAATTCTGCCACAGAAACACATGCACACGAATGTTCATTGCAGCACTATTCAAAATAGCAAAGACATGGAATCAACATAAATGCCCATCGATGACAGATTAAATGTGGCTCCTATATACCATGGAATACTGTGCAGTCATGAAAAACGAATGAGATCATATCCTTTGCAGGAACATGGATGAAGCTGTAGACCATTATCCTTAGCAAACTAACCATGAACAGAAATCCAAATACCACATTTTCGGTTATAAGTATAAGCTAAATGATGAGAACTTATGAACACAAAGAAGGGAACAACAGACCCTGGGGTCTACTGGAAGGCACAAGGAGGGAGGGGGAGAGGAACAGAAAAGCTAACAATTGAGTATTGGACTTTTAATACCTGAATAGTAAAATAATTTGTACAAGAAATCCTTGTGACATGAGTTCACCTAAGTAACAAACCTTCACATGTATCCCTAAACCTGAAAGTTAAAAAAAACAAACATGGTTTGGCTACCACCAATTATCAAGGCTCTCATCCTACCTCACGTGCTCCACATAGCAACAGGGAGGCATCCAGGCACAGGAGCACACACGCACTCAGGAGCACACACACACTCAGGAGCACACACACACTCAGGAGCACACACGCACTCAGGAGCACACATACATACACTCAGGAGCACACATACACTCAGGAGCACACACGCA
>NW_016107356.1:8161530-8179308 GCF_001604975.1 Cebus imitator
CACATACATACACTCAGGAGCACACACGCACTCAGGAGCACACATACATACACTCAGGAGCACACATGCACTCAGGAGCACACATGCATTCAGGAGCACACATACATACACTCAGGAGCACACATGAACTCAGGAGCACACAGGCACTCAGGAGCACACACGTACTCAGGAACACACGTACATACACTCAGGATCACACACGCACTCAGGAGCACACACGCACTCAGGAGCACAAGTGCACTCAGGAGCACACATGCACTCAGGAGCACACACGTACTCAGGAACACACGTACATACACTCAGGATCACACACGCACTCAGGAGCACACACGCACTCAGGATCACACACGCACTCAGGAGCACACATGCACTCAGGAGCACAAGTGCACTGAGGTGCCCACATACACTACAGGGAGGGCTGCTTCAACCGCCCCTTTCCTCTGCACCGGCATCCTGGGATTTCCCAGAAGTACAAAATAGGAGCCAGTCTGAGTGGCCAATGTGAAAGCAGAGGATTCAGAATGGGTTTGCACAGCAGATAGCTCTGTGTCTAAGGACGTACTATTCTCCTTTGCGCACGGCCCTGGTCATCTGGCTTTCGGGACCAGGAACACTACATGACACACAAGGCAGGGTGTCAAGATGAAAGCGTCCAGTGTAGAATTTGGGACCAGAAGAGAGAAAAAAAAAGAGTGTTCAGATCAGAGTGTGATGACTTTGATGGTGACTATTTCTTTGAATTGGGCAGGTTGGAAAAGAAAAATACACATTGGGTACACTATTAGCCGTAGCGCAGGCTAATTTGGGGGAATGTGGAAAGCAGAATACAAAGACACAGACTGTATATTGATCCTTGGAGATGTTCCTGAGGTTACAGGGGATATTTCTTAGCATGTAGGCTCAGTGATAGAAAGAAAGGATGCATTATTTTGCTGAAGAGGAAAAGTTCATTGCTGTGAGATGTCCAGTTTTCATAATATGAAAGGAGCATATGACAATGAGTATTACTACTCAGTGATGAGTAATATGTTTTTATGAATATGTACATATGAAACTGAGCTCTTTTAAATCATTATATTGAACATGGTTTTTCTTACTTCCTCTTATTGCTGAAACTTTTTGTGAAAGCGATGCATTTCCCTTTATGAGTTACTGATTTAACACCCTCTTGTCCAATTTGCCACATTTTTCTCATTTCATTTCGGGACTCACCGTTCTCATTCAGGTTTCTCCTGGGGTTTCAACATGGTTAATTTTTTTCATTTGTTCCTTTTTAACTGTTGTTTTAAACAGTGATAGAATAACTCACACACTCTCTTGCTTTACTTGGAAATGAACTTTTTAATTTTCCAATCAATATAATTTTTGTTTAGGTCCTTGAATACATATGGAGAAATCTGGTGGCTAAGTTACCAAAATCAACTAAATGCAGGTAAAACATTTTCATTTTAATTTCCATGAAATTTTGTTTGGGTTTATTTTCTTTGCATAGGTATTCATAATACTTATTCTATTTCCAATCTAACACTGATAAAAGATAAACACACTTTCATTTTTCTGAATACTTCTATGTGGGAAAACCTTCTATGATGGCAGTGAGTAATTTTAATATTTTATTGAGGAAGGAGAACCTTAATCCTCTTCAGCCTTCTACATTTCATCTCAAAAGGAGAAGTCAGAAGTCCGTCAGAGGAGGAACCGGTTGGCACTGCCAGCCAGGTTAAGGATAAGGCCCGTACTGCTAACCACAATTCCATCTATAGATCACGAATACGGTATGGAGGAATCTTTCCGGAAGGCATTGTTTTTACTTAAACCCGATCAAACCCTCACCTAAGTCATGTACCCGACACCTAATTCACGGATCAAGACCCTTTCACCTGTAATTTCTAGAGTTGTAAGCCTTTAAGAGGGCGAGGATTTTCTTTGTTGAGAGCTCGGCTGTTTGGCATCTATGCCATCACAGCTCCCAGCCAAATAAATCACCACTTCCTTCCCAGTTCGGTGTTTGAGAGGTTTGTTTCATGACCTTTCCTGCTTCACTTTTGGACACTCACTAAAGTTACAGTGCTGAGTATGATAGTTACATGGAGACCCGGAAAAGGCCCCATCTATGGACAGTTATAATTGCACTCAGACCATTTTCCTAACTGGGTTCTCCTTCAGCTGCAGGATATAAGCCAAAAGTTACAATACTAGTCTTCTCTTTAGATTTAACATGAGAAATAAGGGCAAATGTTTAAGTTTCTAGAAATATAAAGTTGTCAAGGTCGCTAATGCTAACTTTGGTCATTTGCAAACAGAATCCCAAACCAGTTTTCCTGCCTCCTGTTAGGGCCCAAACTGAAAACCGCTCTCTGCTGCTGCAGAAGCCAGCAGGCTCACCTTCCTTGATAGAAGCGAGTGGCAACTCCCCGCAAAAAGAAGTACTTTAAACAGCAATGAAACCTCAGACCAACAACCGAAAAACACTGGGAGATCAGGGATCCCAGGAGGAAAGAGGTCCTGGACTTCAGCAATTGTCCTATTGGTTTGGGCTACAAAGTGCCCAAGCCAGTACCAAGCACCAACAGGCAAACTGCTGCAGGCCAGGTCACCTTCACTCAGGATCCCTTCATGATTATCAGATGTCAATCAGGGAAAAAGATGAGACAAGTCTCCATCATTTTAGGAGGTTTATTTGCCAAAGTTAAGGACATGTGCCCCTGACACAACCTCAGCAAGTCCTGATGACATGTGCCCAAGGCGGTCGGGGCACAGCTTGGTTTAACACATTTTAGGGAGACAGGAGACATTAATCAACAAATGTAAGAAGTACATTGGTTCCATCCAGAAAGGTGGAGACAACTCAAAGCAGGGAGGGGCCTTCCAGGTCACAGGTAGGTGAGAGACAAAAAGTTGCATTCTTTTGAGTTTCTGATAAGCCTTTCCAAAAGGAGGCAATTAGAATATGTATCTATCTCTGGGAGCAGAGGGATGACTTTGAAATAGAATGGGAAGAAGATTTGCCCTGAGCAGTCCCTAGCTTGAAGGGGCCCATGATATTTTCCTTTCACAAAGTGTTAATAGAAGCTGAAGGCTTCAGATTTAACCCAATTACTGCTGTTAAAGATTGCATACAACGGTTCACAACTAGGAGTGATTTTGATTCCCAAGGGACATTTGTCAAAGTCTAGAAATTGGTTATCACAGCTGAGGGAAGGGATGCTGTGAAATCTAGCTGGTAAAGGCCAAGGGTGACGTATTCTGAAATACACAGAACAGCCTCCCACCCCTCCCAATAAATAATGATTTGGCCCAAAATATCAACAGTGACAATGCTGATAAATGCTGCTATATTGAATCATTTTTCTAAAAGTACTAAGAGATTAAAACTTATATCACCTGACTAATTTATGGGAATTAGAAGTTTTTAACGGCTTTGTTAAACTTGATTCACATACCAAACAATTCAATGTTTGAAGTATGTAACACAAGGGTTTTTAGTTTGTTTACAGAGTTGTGCAATTGCCACATTCAGTTTTATGTGTTAATCACCCCCAAAGACAACCAGTACATTTTAGTCATCATCTACCCATTCTCCCTCTGCTCCCTACCCTAAGCTTTAGCAACATTAATCTATCTTCTATCTCTATTGTTCTGTCTATTCTGTGCATTTCCCATTGATGAAATTATACAATATGTGGCCTTTTGCATCTGTTTTCTTTCACCTAGCATAATGTTTTCAAAGTTCATCCATATTGTCGTCTGTATCAGTATTTTATTCCATTTTATTGCTGAATAATGGGGTTTATAACTATACCACATTTTTATACATTCAGCAGCTGATGGGCATTTGGGTTGCATCCACTTTTTGGCTATTCTCAACAATGCTACTATGAACGTTCATGCACAAGTTTTTATGTGGAGGTATGGTTTTTATTTCTCTTGGGTATATACCTAAGAATGGAATGACTGGATGATATAATAACTGTGTTTGACATTTTGAGAAATTGCCAAAATGTTTCTTTTGAAGTAGCTTGACCATTTTACATTACCACCCATAATGGGTGAACGTTCCAATTTCTTTCCATCCTTGCCAACACATGCTATTATCTGTCTTTTTCATTATAACCATCCTTGTGGTTTTGAAGTGGTATCTCACTGTGGTTTTGATTTGCATTTCTGCAGTGGCTAAAAATGTTGAACATCTTTTCTTTTTTTTATTGCATTTTAGGTTTTGGGGTACATGTGAAGAACATGTAAGATTGTTGTGTAGGTATACATGTAAAATAGACAAATGGGACCTAATCAAACTCCACAGCTTCTGCACAGCAAAAGAAACAGTCATTAGAGTGAATCGGCAACCAACAGAATGGGAAAAAATTTTTGCAGTTTACCCATCTGACAAAGGGCTGATATCCAGAATTTATAAAGAACTAAAACAGATTTACAAGAAAAAAACAAACAAGCCCATTCAAAAGTGGGCGAAGGATATGAACAGATACTTTACAAAAGAAGACATACATGAGGCCAACAAACATATGAAAAAATGCTCATCATCACTGGTCATCAGAGAAATGCAAATCAAAACTACATTGAGATACCATCTCATGCCAGTTAGAATGGCGATCATTAAAAAATCTGGAGACAACAGATGCTGGAGAGGATGTGGAGAAATAGGAACACTTTTACACTGTTGGTGGGAGTGTAAATTAGTTCAACCATTGTGGAAGACTGTGTGGCGATTCCTCAAGGACTTAGAAATAGAAATTCCATTTGACCCAGCAATCCTATTACTGGGTATATATCCAAAGGACTATACATCGTTCTACTATAAGGACACGTGCACACGAATGTTCATTGCAGCACTGTTTACAATAGCAAAGACCTGGAACCAAACCAAATGAACATCTTTTCATGTCTTCATTGACCCGTTGTTTCTCTTCTTTGGGTAAATGTCTAGATCCATTATGCTGTTTTAAACTCCACTATTTATATTTTTATTATTGAGTTGTTAAGAATTCTTCATGCAGTCTGGATATAAGTACATTATCAGCTATGCGATTTGCAAATATTTTCTCCCATTTTATGGATTGTCTTCTTTTCACTTTCTTGATTTTATTATTTGCAGCACAAAAATGTTTAATTATGCTTACATCCAAATTTTCTATTTTTCTCTCTTATCAGTTTTTGTTTGTTTGTTTTTAATGTCTTCTCTAACGGCAGTTCACAAAGTTTGCTTTCATGTTTCCTCTCAAGAGTTTCATAGATTTAGCTCTTCTATTTAGATTTATGACCTATCTTAAGTTAATACAATGTCCTTAGTGCATTAGCTTGGCACTGCTTACTGAAATTAAGTAGTTTACTTTTGAACTCTCAGTTTTATTCTATCGATCTATATGTTTATCCTTGTATCAATACCACACTGTCTTGTTTATTGTAGCTTTGAAATAAGTTTTGAAATCAGTGGGAGTTCTTCAATTTAGTTCTTTTACAAGATTCTTTTGGCTATTCTGATTCCTTTGAATTCCCATATGAATTGTAGAATCACCATATCAGTTTCTACAAAAATAGCCATTTGGAATTTTGATAGGTGTTACATTGAATGTAAAGATCAATTTCATAGTGTTGCCATTTTAACATATCAGTTATTCTAATCCATAAACATGGGATGTCTTTCCCTTTATTTTGGTCTTCTTTAATTTCTTTCAACAACGTTTTGTAGAATACAGAGTGTTACATTACAGCATTATAGTGTTTACTATACAAGTCTTATACTTTTTCATTAAATTCATTCCCAAGTATCTTATTCTTTTTGAATGTTATTATAAATAAAATTGTTTTCTTAATTTCATTTTCGGATTCTTCATTGCTAGCATATAACAATGCAATTAATTTGTGTATATTAATCTTGTATACTGCAACCTTGCTAAATTAATTTATTTTAATTATTAGTAGATTACTTAAATTTTCTGCATACCAAATCATGTCGTATGTAAATAGAAGAAGTTTTCCGTTTTTTGCTGCATAATTTTAAAAATTTATCTTGTTTATGTAATTTCCCAGGCTAGAACCTCCAGTATAATGTTAAATAGAAGTAGTGAAAGTGTACACACTTATGCTGTACTTAATCTTTGGTGAAAAACATTCAGTCTTTCACTATTAAGTATGATATGAGCTGAGATTTTGTATTATTATTATTTTTTCTTTGTAGCTGCCCTTCATCAAGTTGAAGTTTTCCTCTATTCCTAGTTTATTGAGTAGTTTTTTTTTTTTTTTTAATCATAAATTGATTTGGGAGTTTGTTACATGCTTTTTCTGCTCTATTGAGATGAGCATGTGGTTTTTCTTCTTCTTTCTATTGATATGGGACATTATTTTTTGGATGTTAAACTAGCATTATTTTCCTGAGATATATCCCACTTTGTCATAGTGAGTGTGTAATCCTTTTAGTATGTATCCATATTTAATTTGCTTGTATTTTGTTGAGGAGTTTTGTATCTATATTCATAATAGATATAGGTCTGATTTTCTTGTGATACCTTTTGTTTCTGTATCTGTATAAAACTAATCTCATAGATGAGCTAAGAATTGTTTCCTCTTTTATTTTTTCAAAGAAGTTTTGAATAACTAATAATCATTTGAATAAATAATGATTCTTTCAATAATTAGTAGATGCACTAGTAAAGTCATCTGGGCCTGGGCTTTTCTCCTGGGAAGTTTTAAAATTAGTAATTCAATAGAGTTTTTTAAAAAATATTTTCTTTTTTTTTTTTTGAGTCAGTTGCAGTAGTTTATATATTTTTAGAAATTTGTCCATTTAATGTTTGTCCATGGCATGCAATCTTTCATACTGTTCCTTCATAATATTTTTTTATTTCTGTAAGGTCAGTAATAATATTCCCTCTTTAATTCTTGATTTTAAGAACATGAGTCTTCTCTCTTTTTTTCTTAGTCAATCTAGCTGAAATTTGGTCAACTGTGTTGGTTTTTGTCATGCAATCAACTTTTGGTTATTAACTTTTGATACGCTTTTTCTAAACTTTATTGCATTAATTAGTGCTCTAATTTTTATGTATTATTTACTTTTTTATGCTTACTTTAGGTTTCATTTTCTCTCATTTTTCCAGTGTCTTAAGGTGGAATTGCGTAATTGATTTGAGATATTTATCCTTTTATAATTTAGATATTTATGGCTATACATTGTCTTCTAAACATTGCTTTAACTGCATCCAATTCATTTTAGTTTGGTATGTTTTTGTTTTGATTTGTCTCAAAGGATTTCCAAATTTGCCATTTGACTTTTTCTTTGAAACATTGGTTATTTATGAATGTGGTATTTAATTTCCAAATATCTGTAAAAATTTTAAATTTTCTTCTATTATTAATTTCTGATTTGATTCCATTGTCATTGGAGAACATATTTTGCATTATTCAAATTTTTTAAATTTGCTGAGACTTGTTTAATGTCTTAGCATATGGACTGTCCTGCAAAATGCTCCATGTGTACTTGAAAAGAAGATACATTCTATTGTTTGTGGGTGGGATGGTCTATAGATGTTTATTAGTTCTAGAGTGTTTAGAGTGTTGTTTGTTTATAGTCATATATCCTTTTTAATCTACTGTCCATTCTATACACTATTGAAAGTGAGGTTTTGAAGTTCTTAACTATGATCGTTGAATTGTCTGTTACTTCCTTCAATTCCATAAGTTTTGCTTTATATATTTTGGGACATTGTTGTTAGGTATTTATATGATTATAATTATTACATTTTTCTCATAGATTGATGCTTTTATCATTTTTTTCTTTTTTGCAATGGAGTTTCACTCTTTTTGCTCAGGCTGGAGTGCAATGTTGCAATCTCAGCTCACCACAACTTCCACCTCCTGGGTTCAAGAGATTCTCCTGCTTCAGCCTCCCAAATAGCTGAGATTAGAGGCATATGCCACCATGCTCGACTAATTTTTGTATTTTTTGTAGAGACGGGATTTCTCCATGTTGGTCAGGCTGGTCTTGAACTCCTGACCGCAGGTGATCCACCCGCCTCAGCCTCCCAAAGCTTTCACCATTATTATGTGTCTTCCTTATCTCCACTAACATTTTCTGGTCTTACAGTTGATTTTGTCTGATATTAGCATAACCACTTTGACTCTACAGTTGCTGTTGGCATGATATATCTTTTTTCATTCTTTTACTCCCAACCAATCACCTGTGGACAATATATAGCTGTATCTTTTTTTTTTTAATCTAATTGAACAATTTATGCCCTTTGACTTGACTGTTTAATCCATTCACATTGCATGATTATTAACATGATTGGATATAAATCTCCTATTTTACTCTTTGCTTTCTATATGTCTCATATCACAGTTTGTTCCTTTGTCCCACCTTTATTACTTCCGTGTTAAATTAATGTTTGTAGTGTGATATTTTAATTTTTTTAGTGATGTTTTTACCATATTTTTGAGCTGTTTTCTTAGTGCTTGCCCTAGGGCTGTGTACACTGGCTAAAAAAAAAAAGAGAGAAGACTCAAATTATTAAAATCAAGAATTAAAGAGGAAATATCACTACTAATTTTGCAGAAATAATAAATATCATAAGGGAATAGTATAAACAGTGTATATATTAACTTATCAGAATGATGTGTACTAACTTAATGCAAGTAGAATACAGACACTTTACTCTTATGTAGCTCTAATCTCTCTTCCTCTTTTTAAATATTATTATTATACATATTACCTATATATATAATGAACCTAACGATACATTGTTTTAATTATTACTTTACATAGTTTTATATTTTTTAAAGAAGCTGACAGAAGAAAAGAGAGAAATACATATTTGTAGAATTTCTCATATTAATCTTTTTGTTGATCCTTTCTGGGTCTCTTCATTTTTTTCCTGTGCTTTCAAATTACCAACAAATGTCATCTTCCTCCAACACAACTCCAGTCTCTTTTACCTCCTTTGGGCTGTTTTTGATTAATATGTTAGATTTATATTTGTTATAAGCCCTAGATTATATTTTGAATGAAAGGTCTATACCAAGCTTGTCCAACCCATGACCCGGGGACCCAAGACAATTCTTCTTCTTCCATTGTTGCCTAGGGAAGCCAAAAGACTGGGCACCCTTGGTCTATAAAATACATAAAAATGGTTAGTTGCTGCAGCTCTGGGCTCCTGGTAGACCAAAGAGAAACACACAATAGAAACAACTTCCTTCTAGCAAGATTTAACAATGGTAATTAAGAGACTTCATAACTTTGTGATCTGTTCAAAAGACTGCCCAAGGCTAAGCTTAAAGAAACTCTCCAAGTCATTAAAAAGAGTTTCACAATGCTGGAGCCTTTTATGAACAGGACAGCAATGCACTGAAACTATCAGAACTGCTTCAATGTCTGATATTCCTGTGGTTACAGAGAACCAACATGAGTATTGCTGTTAGAATTACTAGAGGCCTCCTTTTTCCTATGTAAACCCTTCAACAAAGATGACTTTATGCATAAAAACATTTTTTCAGAAGCTGAATAATGAGCAAATGCTTTTTACAATGTTTTATATTTTTGGGTATTTGTTCAGCAACCCAAGTCAGACAAGTCCAAGAATGAAATCAAATGCAAATCTGGCAACAGAGATGTTTCGTGACTCATGAGTAAGACATTCAGGTAGAGACAATACCTGTCAGGCAGGTTAGGTGTGTTGCTAGATCACTTCCTCCATGCTCAAACACAGATGTGATGTCTAGACACCCACGTAAGATATTTCATGCTAAAATCAAGAAATACTGGGAGTTCCACTGACACCTTAACTTTCAAGAAAAAAAAATCAATGTAGTCAATGAAGGGTAGCTATAATCACTCTTTGGACACAGAAACATTGCACACTTTTTTGGAGTTCCTTCTTGAAGCAGACATTTCTATCCATTTCTTTTTTCTTTGCCAGAAAATCATTCCACAAACTGCCTTGAGATTTGACTAAATTTTCTTATTTTGTTTAAAAGGTTGAGCTAGGGCCAGGCATGGTAGCTCATGCCTGTAATCCCAACACTTTGGGAGGCTGAGGCGGGCAGATCACCTGAGGTTTGCAGATCAAGACCAGCCTGGCCAACATGGTGAATCCCCATCTCTACTGAAAATACAAAAATTAGCTGGGCGTGGTGGCATGAGCCTGTAATCCCAGCTACTCAGGAGGCTGAGGCAGGAGAATCTCCTGAACCCAGGAAGCGGAGGTTGCAGTGAGCGGAGGTTGCAGCGAGCCGAGGTCACACCGCTGCACCCCAGCCCAGGCGACAGGGCAAGACTTCATCTCAAAACAAACAAAATAAAACAAAAGTGGGGCTGGAATTTGAGCTCATTTATTACTCCTTGAAAACAAGGCATAGATACCCTCAATTGCTACTGTAGGGAGTGCCACAGCAAGAGCTCGGAGAGTATCATTTGTTCTCCTGTGTTTTTTTTTTAATTGCACATTTATTCTACCAATAATATGAATGCTTCCAGTTTTGTCTTTGAAATGTGGACTAGCAAAATTACTAAGATACTGAGTACTTAAAGTTACTTTAAAAATACTGCTTGAATATATCAATATCTGTTGGTCTGTAAAGCACTTTAGGAGTTGTTTGCAATTTTTACCGATGAATAGGTGAAATATAAAGATAAAACATTTGGATCTTTGATGAGCTTCAATTAGAGATTTTTTTTTGCAGTATATGTCATTTTTCTAATGATAAACAGTTTAGACTGTTACTATTTCTGTTCCATAGCTGTATGATTTCCTTTTGCCCATAGGCTACTATTCATTCATGTCTTCAAAAAAATAAATATTATATTGTTTCATCCCAGTGATTCTATGGAAAAGCCACACCATCAGGAGGCTCTGCTTCCAGGCCCCTCCGCTTTCCGCCTTAGATCAGGATGGGAAATGCCGTTGGGTTTATTGAAGCAGCGATGGTGAGTCTAGCTGCCAGTTTCCTGTACCTGGCTGACATGATTTTCTTCGCCATCACTTGCACTGGCTGGTGCTTGTAGCCACACAGAAAAATACAGGCACAGCAAAAGCTTTGAGCAAATGAAATCAAATTCTAGTTCTGTTAGAAGGCACCTGTTGTCATTCTCCTAATGATTTTCTAGAGTATTACTGCACAAGTACCCTCTACTGGCAGGAAGGGGAGGAAGCCTGTCTGCATTTCTAGTACTTAGCTAGTGGCTGACTTGTTGCTCAATAAACAGGCCCTTTTCTTCCTGACAATTTCATTTTCTTAAGCCCATTAATAGCATGAGATAGATAAATATGGGTGGATTCCCAAGTCAGATGCTTGGTTCTGAAACTCTCTAAAATCTACTGTAGACTGATTTTCAGATCATTTTCCAGTGACGGAAATAGACTCTCCCTGTGAGTTTATGCAGCCTCGTTTCTCTCAGTGTTTCCCCAAAAATGAGGTTAGCCCTGGACGGTGCCCCTTCGTTACAGGGGCCCTCCACTGAGAATGGCCACTTCTAGGTACAGTACAAGTATGGTTTTTGCCTGTTCACATCCCAGGAAAAATACTGATTTCTGCTCCTGAAGTCATAAAAGATTATTCAATCGTCAGCCCTATGTTTGGGACTATCTTTAACTATAAAGTGGTTGAACACGTTCAGCTTGTTCTTCCTGACAGAGAGGTCCAGAAGCAGAGTCTATGGGTGGGAGGCTAACTCACAATGTCGTCATGGACCCAGTTCTTTTTCATTTCTACTCAGTCATCCTTAGCACAGGCGTGTTGCTCTGTGTTACAAGAGGGCTGTTTGGTCCACCAGCGGCAGGAGGAAGGGAAAGGGGCATTGGGCAAAGATGACATGTCCATTGGCAAACTCTTCTAAAGAGATTTCCCAGAGGCAGGATGAACTTCTCACCCAAAATTTGATTCAAGTGTTGAGACTTATGATACTACATATGCATCCATTAAGAAAGTATGGAAAGGTTTATTCCTCACATAATGAAGTTTTACAGCCCCAAGGTGATCCAAAAATAGCTTTAGAGCCCAGAGAAAAGAGACTGGCTTGGCATTTGTTGTGGGTAGAGATGAGGCTGGGGTGAAGGCCCTTGCACATGGGTAGAGGCTTGTGGGGTTTAAATTTCCCACCAATTCCAAAGGAGGGAGCAGCTGGGCTTTCTTATCAGCTTCCTGGATGTGGAACAAAAGAAGAGAGGGTAATGGGATTTGAAAGCAGCCAGGTGTCAGAAATGTAGTCAGACTCTTTATTGCGCTGTCTCAATATCCTTCTCCTGGCATCTCACAGAGGGCTGAGAAATGTGTTTTAGTGGCAACCGTGGAGGGCTGTTAGTACAGAAGGAGTAAAGGGCGAAGGTGAGCGGGGGCAGGCAGCAGGCTCTGCCAGCCCAGCCATCTTCCCCTCTTTCCTGCTGACCTCCATTCAGAGACGAAAAGTGGCCTCGGCTGTCCACCAGGATCCATGGTGTTGAGGCACTTGGCTCATTTTTGCTACATAACGAAGTCTAGTGATCTATAGTAATATGGCCTTTTCCAAAGCAAGGAGGAGCAAGAGGAAAACCGTGAGAAGGAAGCAAAGAGTACCCTTTGGGACAGAGCAGGGCCCAGTGATTATGTTCAGCTGTAAATACGGGCATCCTAAAGATCCATTGCAATGGTATGTTTTGTTAATTGCAAAGACAAAAGGAACACACAAAGTTAAAAGAAAAACAATAACAACAGAAAACAAAACAGCCTAACTCTGACTTCTAGGCTGGAGACTGTGATGTTCTAAACTCTAGCAGCAGTGTCATCTGACAGATTATTCAGAAGAGGAAGTCTTTTTCCCCAGTGGAAGCAAAAGGGGGGAGAAAAGTCCAAATGATTAGATAAAAGTACTTTCCCATATGTTATTGTCCAGAGCGTGGTGTAGAAAAACAAAAATATTGTAGAAAACGATTCTCCATTTCAGTTCTCTCTCTCACATTTTTGTCCTCAGATGTTGCTCCCTGGTTAAAAATAATTCTGCAGTTGAAAAGCAAGTCACTTGGGAAGACCTAGAAGTTAAAGCCCTATCAATAGGTTTCAAATATGACAGTGACTGTCTGGGTGGTGATGAAAGCTGACTTACAGAAACACCATATTCCATTGAGCCATAGAAGGTGGTTATTGTGAGGAGAGAGGAGATATATGTCTATGGAGCAGATGCAGAAGCATTCACAACCAGCTGTTTTTGTGTTTAATAGTTCAGTGAGGCAGGTATTCCTGAAGGCATGTTGACACTTACCTCTAAGGATTCAACAAGAAATCTCTTTGATTTGACATTTACTTTACAACTTTGATGTTTGTGACCACTACTCAGTTCCCACAAGTTTGCTATCTGACCACCCCAAGGTCACAAAGCCACGAAGCCAGAAAATATGTTAAATTCAATAGCCAGTTACGGATCATAGCTCAGGACACTGCCTTCCTGAGTACTAGCAGCCCAGAGAGAATCTGAGCACGTGGGTTCTGAGACGCCTCTTCTGGGATCTGATTTATTTTTAATTTTTCCCTTTTTCCCCTTCATTCTTTTGATGAGCTTCAAAAATATTTCCATTGTAGCTGAAAAGGCAGAAAAGGTACTTAACTTCAGCCACATTTTTGGTGCATTCTAAAAACTAAATAGGAATTAGTAATACACAGAGAACAAGGTATAGCATAGATGCACAGGATCTTTGCAGGCCAGTGAGCAAACCAAAGATAGGAGAAATCGTAGGTCTGCCAACCTTATCTTAAAGTAAAAGTTTGAGTTACAAACAAAATACAAGCGCTACCGTTCCTAGTGTGGGGAACGCCGCTTGGACCCACACTGCAACTTTAAGTGAAGTAGAAAACATTTCTTTTATGTCGGCTTGCCGTGACTGCCTACAGTGGAAACAGGACATTTTTGCCGTGAATTTATCATTGATGCAGATGTTTAGCTCAAATTTCTTGATCTTGTCAGCAGAGTTGACGTTAAAAAATTAGAACAAGGCCGGGCGCGGTGGCTCAAGCCTGTAATCCCAGCACTGTGGGAGGCCACGGCGGGTGGATCACGAGGTCAAGAGATCAAGACCATCCTGGTCAACATGGTGAAACCCCGTCTCTACTAAAAATACAAAAAATTAGCTGGGCATGGTGGCGCGTGCCTGTAATCCCAGCGACTCAGGAGGCTGAGGCAGGAGAATTGCCTGAACCCAGGAGGCGGAGGTTGCGGTGAGCTGAGATCGCGCCATTGCACTCCAGCCTGGGTAACAAGAGCGAAACTCCGTCTCAAAAAAAAAAAAATTAGAACAAGAATTGTGGTTTATTTATCTTTTCTTATGAGGTGTAAATTTGCATATATGAGCACTGCTTTTATTGTAGCCTCTTAGAAAGCTTCTAGCTTTGGGGTGCATGCCGTATTTTTTCTCCATGAATAGCTTGATATTTTTTACTTACATTGATGGGTTCTTTATACCTCTTTCTACCTTTATTTCTCCAAGTACCAGCACATTTTTATCACAGTGATTGCTGCTTTCCTGTTTTTTCTTTTCTTTTTTTAATGTCCATTAAGAAATATAGACTCCCACCGTGGCATTGCAGGTGGCTAACCCCCTCTTGACCTCTAGACTTTTCTATGTCTGCAAAGAATAAAAACAAGGAGGAATTTGCAAAGTTCATCAAGTCCTTAGAGGCCTAATTACTATATTTGAAGGCACTCTGGCCAGTTTTCCTGATTGGAAATGGTTAAAAAGTAGCTAGGAAGTTCTGAAAAAGCAAAAGTGGTTAAGATAACAGGTTAAGCATTAGCAAGGAAGTTGTTCTTGAGCTCAAGTATTAACGCATGGTCGAGGCTTTAGCAGTAATTCTACACGAGTTGTCTGTTTTCCTTTTAGAGGTGGATGGAAATTTGTTCTCAAAACGCATCTAAGTTGTTGAATATCCATTATTTTACAGGGAAACCATTCCTTCTTCCAAAACAGTTTTAATTTTTATAGAGCCTAAGTTAAAACTGGAACATTTATTTTCTTACGGGCAACGTTCCTGGAATGCTCTGTTAACATGGATTTAGTACATTTTTTTGACCAAATTACACTTGACCAAACATTATTTTCAAAATTGACTTCTCTCTTTTTTTTGTAAAAAAAAAAAAAAGATTAAAAAATATAGTTCATTCTGCTAATGAGCATCATACTTTGGCATTTAGTCTGAAAAACTTTGCCATTTAATCTGTCTTCCTGTAAAACTTTACCATTTAAGTACGTCTCCCATTCAGGCTTCCATAGTCCAAACAGGTGGTACCAGCCACTTGTGTTCCGCTTATAATAAAAATTATACATGTGTATGAATATGGCTCTTGAAGTTAATAAACACACCCAAACCTGGTTAATTTGTTCAAATTATTGACAGATTCTCTGTGATTTGCTGGAATTAATGAGTATGCAAATAGAAGAAAAAATGCCCAGGATAGAGAACATCATGGAACATACTGTACCTTATTGTAAAATAAAAATAACCTTGGACAGCCCATGGAATGCGTTCTAACAGCATAATCAGTTCTTTACTGTGGTTTTCCTGCCAGTCGGGGAGCCCTGCGTCACAGAGAGTGGGTGCCAAGTGTCTGGTTTGCACTCAGTAATATTTTTCTTTTTCTTCCTGATAATTTTTCAGGTTTGCAGTTTCTCCAAGTGCAAAACATCCAAGCCACCTTCCTATGCAATGGACTATTGCTTCTGTTTTAGGTTTCTCAGCAAAGGTTGGGATATTAGAATTCAAAACACACGTGGGCAGGATGAGCCCACAGTCTCTGTGACGGGGTCCGCTGGACACTCCCAGTCTGCTGGCTAATGGCAGAGGCCTTGGACAACACAGACAGATTTTCATCTTGTACAAATGAGCTTGGCCTCTTAGATCCAGGTCCTCTGCTACCAACAGCCAATTTGTGAAGGGTGGATGCAACTACCTAAATAAACCTGGGCAAAATATTAGATTGAAGCAATCTGGGATTTCCACCCTTCATGAGTTATCTCACATTTTACTCTAAATTGTTTAAAAATGGCTTGCTCCCTTTTTGCCCTCTATCCACGTGGCCCCAGAGTCAGTGTTTGATAAATTGCATTCCACTGTCCAGAGAGGATTATTCTTAGCAGGCTGAAGATCCGGGAGCCCACAGCCACCCTTCTGGGCTCTAGTCTCCTCTAATCCACGTTGTGTTCATTGGTCATTTTGTTTTGTGCAGGCAAGGCTTGGATGTGCAGTTTTTATAGCATCTGTTGATTGTCTACCCAAACAGAAAATGTAATCAGGGAACCAGCAATATGGTAGTTAGGCATTTCCCAAATCAACTTGAAGTTGATCCTAAATACGTGCTGTTTCCACTGCTGCTTCTCCGATGCAGGTTCTGCCCCATTGATAGTGAGCAAGGGTTACTCTGAAGCAGGATCACACATGAGGCTATATGAGGAAATTTCAACCCCACAGTGCCTGCCACACACTCACACACATATTCTTTGAGGCCCAACCAAACCAACACTTAGGGGAAAAGAGTTTAAAGAGATGGGGCTTTGTCCCACATTGGAACCATTTTATTTATTTTTATTTTTTTTAATTTATTTTTTTGTTGTTGAGACAGAGTTTTGCTCTTGTTGCCCAGGCTGGAGTGCAATGGCATGATCTCGGCTCACTATAACCTCCGCCTCCCAGGTTCAAGAGATTCTCCTGCCTCAGCTTCTGGAGTAGCTGGGAATACAGGTGTGTGCCACCACATCCAACTAATTTTGTATTTTTAGTAGAGACAGGGTTTCTCCATGTTGGTCAGGTTGGTTTTAAACTCAGGTGATCCACCTATCTCAGCCTCCCAAAGTGCTGGGATTACAGGAGTGAGCCACTGCGCCCGGTCTGAAACCATTTTAAATGCCCTAAGTAGCTCATTCAAAGTTCTTCAGATGTCCTATGAAGCTCTATAGGACTTCTTTCCCCAAGCCCTCGCCCTCACCCCCTCCCCTGACACGCCCAGCATCTCTTCCGGAGGCCTTCCCTGCTAAAGCTCTTTCTGTGCAACTTCCTGGCTGACTCCCCCATCCCCGTCGGGCTCTACCTAATAGCAGCCTCATCAGTGACACCTTCACCCTCACCTGCTCTGTGTTCCCCCTGCCCAAATCTTCATTACACAAACTATTTATTTGTATGCTCACTTAAAAGCTTAAAAGACAGTAAGCTCGTCTGGGTAGGAATTCTGTTTTGTTTACTGCAGTCTCCACAGCCTGTGGAAGGGTGCCTAGCCTGTCATAGATGCTAAATTAAAAGCTGGTAAATGTTGGACAAATACGATGGTTAAGTCAAAAGGCGTAGTATGCAAGGAAGAAACAAAGATAGACATTCAAGTCCCTGCCTCTCTACCCGGCTGTGTGTCTTCAGCCCGGTTATTGAACTTCTCTTGCTTTTAATCTTACCATTACAATTATTGAGATTTGGGCCACATTTTTAGAAAGTTAAGATTTTGGGTGGCTTTTCAATCTTTAATACTTGAAAATTGTTTATCTTCTTTTCTGATTCTTTTCTGCTGGGCTGTAATTTTCTTAAGGGCAGGATTATATTAGATGCATCTTTTTATTTCCTGAAATTCACAGGACAACACTTACACTCAGGTGCTCAATAATCACTTGTTGGAAATTACCTCTATTTTTCTACAAAGGCTGTTTCAAAAGGTGTATTTTATAGTATTTGACCTGCTAAATCGAGGGTTGGCAAGCTTTTTCTGAAAAAAAAGTCCAGGTAGTAAATATTTTGAGCTTTGCAGGCATATTTTTTTTTTTTTTTTTT
>NW_016107356.1:8179348-8210757 GCF_001604975.1 Cebus imitator
GTCTCACTCTGTCACCCAGACTGGAGTGCAGTGGCATGATCTCGGCTCACCGCAACCTCCACCTCCCGGGTTCAAGCGATTCTCCTGCCTCAGCCTCCCAAGTAGCTAGGATTACAGGTGCCCACCACCACAACCTGCTAATTTTTGTATCTTTAGTAGAGATTGGGTTTCATTATATTGGCCGGGCTGGTCTCAACCTCCTGACCTCAGGTGATCCACCCACCTCAGCCTTCCAACGCGTTGGGATTACAGGCGTGAGCCACTGAGCCCAGCCCATACATCTTTATCACAGCTCTACAACTCTGCCATTTCAGCCTGAAAACAGCCATAAACAATTTGTGAACAAATGGGCATGGCTGTCTTGAAATGAAACTTTATTTGCAAAAAACAAGTGGTAGGCTGAATTTGACCTGGGTGCTGTAGTTTGCTGGCCCAGCACTAGGTGGTTATTGTCACAAAATAACCATTTTCTGACCTAGTGCGGTGGCTCATGCTTGTAGTCTCAGCACTTTGGGAGGCCAAGGTGGGCGGATCATGAGGTCAGGAGATGGAGACCATCCTGGCCAACACCGTGAAACTCCGTCTCTACTAAAAATACAAAAATTAGCTGGGCATGGTGGCACGTACCTATAGTCCCAGATACTCAGGAGGCTGAGGCACGAGAATCGCTTGAACCTGGGAGGTGGAGGTTGCAGTTAGCAAAGATCGTGACACTGCACTCCAGCCTGGCAACAGAGCAAGACTCCATCTCAAAATAAACAAACAACAACAACAACAACAACAACAAAACCATTTTCTAAAAATGAGCTATTTGGTTCCACTGTGTTTCTGAGTGAGTTACATGAGATCATTTTAGTTTCATTTCTACTGCTGGACATTTGTTATTTGAATAAAGATTTGCTAAGCGACCCTGAAGCCTGGGCCTTTATTTCATTTTTAGATTATATACGGCTTGACCCACTTAAGAAATGTAACCTTCTTTTTTTTCCTTTTATTAAAATGTTCTCTTTTTTTTGTCTTTGGGACTATCTTGTTTACACAAACTGAACCTGAGACAAAGCCTCTAGTGCCTGCTTTTTGTGGTTAAACTAGTTTCTTACCCGCTGAAGTCTGCAAGAAGGAAAGAAAGACTTGTACCAGATTTGATGTGTTTTTGTAGCATAAGCCAGATTATACCTCCTTCCCTCTCCCCAGGCCTAATAGCAAGTAAGCCCTATATACAACTTAGAACCGAAAGGTGGACTTGGTGTCTTAGTTGAAGCTCTGAAAATATCAAGAAAGCTGGGACGAGTGCATATCCCAGGCTTGGTGCAGAAACCTGACCTGAACTGGGCCTTAAGATCTGAATATAGGCCTATCGTGTTTCCTTATCTGGCTGTTACCAGACTAACTTCCGCATTGCCTGGGAGTGCTTCCTTTGCATCCAGCCAGTGCCCTTATCTGATCTAGGGTGGGTTGGAGATGATCTCTGGGAGAGCTATTGATGTGCCTGGCAGGAGGGGACACTGAGAGTACCTCCAGGCTCCAACTGCCCCCTCCAGCGAAATGAGCAAGTCCTAACTGTGCCAGAAGGATCATTATCTCTGGTTGTGTCTTAGTCCCTGCACACCCCAGGGTTCAAAATGACTCAGGTGAGTGGGGGAGGGAAACATCTTTTTACCCCTGGAAAACCTAGTCTCCTCCCAAGCCCTGGGAGGGGAGGACTGCTGCTAATGAGACAGTGGCAGTTAGCCTTGTAGTTTTTACCGTATTATCTGCAGAACTAATGACTACCAGTAGGTACTCTGAATCTCCTTTCTTTCTAATAAGACATAATCAACGAACCAGATTGTAGCCTGAGAGCTGACCAGAGGATCAGCTAAGAGAATTATACACATCCTGAGGTAGTTACCACATGGATACTGTTGGTCTAAGATGCTCTTTAAGGGCTGGTAACTCATTCATGATGCACAGGGAATGGCACAGCCACCTCCGTGACCACAGAAGGTTTCTACAGCCACCATCATCACAGGGTCTGCAAACAGAAGTGAGAGAGAGGGGCTCAGGGGAAGGCCAGGAGGGCTGGAGACCTGGGCTCTGCATTGGAGTTGACGTCATCCTGATTCTATTCCCAGAGTCCTCTCTGTGTGGCCACATCCCTGATTCTCAACCTGGCTTCATTTCAGTTATGTCAGGATCTTACAAACGACACTGATGGTCAGGTCCCATCCCAGACCAACGAAGTCAGAATCTCTTGGACATTTAAAAAATAAGTGATCTTTTTCTGAGTGATTCTAAATGTGTGGTCAGTGTTGGGGCCACTGCTTTACTTTATTACATCATGACACTAAAAATACTACTGGAAAGAAAGAAGGAAGGGTACCAGCTAGCTACCTTCCAATCTCTTCAGCTGGGAACCTCTTCATAAGGCTGTATCTGAAACAAGGATATGAGATCACCTTATAAGTAATTCTATTTATAATAACAAAGAAAGAAAGAGGAAGGAAGGAAGGAAGGAGAGAGAGGAAGGAAGGAAAAGGAAGGTAAAGAGAGAAAGAAGGAAAGAAGACAGAAAGAAAGGAAAGAGGAAGAAAGGAAGGAAGGAGAGAGAGGAAGGAAGGAAAGGGAAGGGAAAGAGAAAGAAAGAAAAGAAAAGAAAGAAAGAAAAAAAAAAGAAAAGAGAGGAAGGAAGCCAAGGGAGAGAGAGAAAGAAAGAAAGAAAGAAAAGAAATAAAGATAAAAGTAAGGAAGAAAAAAGGAAGGAAGAAAATGAAAGGTGTTTACAGCTGGAAATCAAACAGAACTTTGCCTGACACGTGTTCCTTTTTGGCCATTTTAGCCTTTTTTTTGTTTTGTAAATCATTACTTCAGCCCAGTTAACTCTGAGATAACCCACACAGACTGAATTCACAGGTGGCTGTCTAGTACAGTGATTCAAGGTGCAGACTGTGAAATGAGATACAGATTTGAACTTCTGCTTCTCAGATCACCAACTATTTGACCTTGGGCAAGTGACTTCATTTAAGATTTAGTTTTATCGTTTATAAAGTAAGAAAAATAATACCTACCTCACATACTCCGATTTATTGATATAACAGTCAATATGCTATAAGAATACATTAATAATTAAATGACATGGTAGACATAAGGCATTTAAATTAAATTCCCAATCCATAGCAAACCTTCACCAAATGGCAGCTGTTATCATTAGAGCTAAAACAAATCATGTATCTAGCTAGGGTCTGGTTTCCCTGCTGTTTTGTATAATGGCTCAGGAATAAGAATAAAGCCCACTGAAGAAGTGGGCTTTATTTTTTATTTTTCTTAAAGCTATAAGCTCACTAGAATTTTTTGTATGTTGCCAATTTCAATCAGATCCAGGAGTATTGGTTACTGTTGGCATATGATGAAGATGAACTTTTGGAGGAATCTTTCTGCAGAATGCAGGCAAAAAAAAAAAAATTCTGAGGCTGATTTTGATTTCCTTTGAGTTCATCGCAGCTCATGTGAAGGATGAAAATATTTCCACATTCCCTGCTATCTGCTAGGGGTCTTCAAGAGGTGAGTTACAGTGGCCAGCAGGCAAGATTTTTAGAATGCGAGTTAAGCTTAGTGTTAGGCACATAGACAAAGTCTGAATCTCTCCAATGCTTGATTTTAATTAAAAAATAAAGAGGAAACATGTTACAAAGCAAGCAGAATATCAACATAATCTTTGGATGGTGAATTATGTTTTACATTAGTCTGCATTATTACCACAATACTTGCACCTGGCCAGTATGCGGGGTGTGTGTGTGTGGGTTAAAGGGACCTGTTATTTACCTGCTTATCTATCAGACTGGTAATACCAATACCAATCCCACTCTGCAAATTTTGGGTTAAAGGGACCTGTAATTTACCTGCTTATCTATCAGGCTGGTAATACCAATCCTACTACCAATTTAACATCAGAGATTTTATGTTCATAATAGAATAAATGCATAATGAGAACCATCCTAGAACTTTGCCCTTCTGACAGGAGACTTTCAAAGTTAGAAGTTACACTGAAGTTGAATTTTAAGAGAGAGGGAAAGCCATTTAATAAAACTAAAAAATGAAGGATGAATGGATGCATAGGTAGATGGATGGTTGGTTGGATGGATAGATAGATGAATGAGTGGATGGATGGATGCATAGGTAGATGGATGAATGAATGAATAAATGAGTAGATAAATGGATAGATGCATAGGTGGATGGATGGATAAATGGATAGATGAACGGATACATAGGTATATGGATGCATAAATGGATATACATAGGTAGCTAGATGGATAAATGGATATGTAGATAGATGGATTGATTGGTTGAATAAAATGCTGAAGTTAATTGAATTCCCTGTTACTCCATATGCTCATATGGTCTTCATGGCTACATGTAAGGTTAGCTTTATGGTGGAAGATAGGCACTAGTACTATTATTTTTTTCAGCTTGTGCCTAGATTCTGTGCTCTCATATGTTCTCCATAAACATGCACATGGTCCAGTGTGCAACTGTCGAAGAAGCTTCTCATCACCTGCACCTCCCAACCTCACCCCACTCACTGCAACCTGAGGAAGAAATGCAACACCGAATGAACACAAGAAAGCACTTTGCTGACATGGGCTTCCCTGTTCACTAAAATTCCAACTCTAGGACTCAGTGAACTGACAGTGTCATTGCTTCCAAACTTGGGCGATGTTCATCCCGTCCAGGTGCATTTCTACAATTCAAGTAAAAGTTCTCACTATAAATGTATTACTAGTAAGAGCACACTGGATCACAAGAAACAGCAAATAGCAGACATATCTTTGCACCTTCACACAGCAGCACAAAAATTATATTTGGTACTTGATTCAGTGTCAGATGGTGTAAGCACTTCATCAACAAATGAAGAACAGAAGGGGTAACTGAGGAGCGACACATATTACTTTAAGTTCTGTAACCAAGATAGGAGACAGATTCTCGTACTTGATTGTTAGGAATACACACATCCTATAAGATCCAAGAAATTTAACAAAGTGGCACAAACCTTATAGTTTATTAGTACAATGCAAGGCACTTCAGGAAAACTGGCATGATAAAGCTGGGTTTCCTAGGACAAGCTAATTAAATTCTATTTATTCAAGCAATCTAAACTATTTGACTCTTTAAGCGGTTTGACAATAAAAGAACTAGAATAAGACTCAGAGAAGCCTAGTACCTATATTACTCTCCCCGGGAGGTGCAGCAGCACTTGGAGGGCATGCAAATTCTTTAAGATATTTTAAGTCAGCTCAGGATCTTTGCGTAAGTTCTAGTGAAAACAGCAGATGTTGAAGGAGCTGAAGTGCATGGTTTGTGTGTCCCACAATTCAAACACGAGGGGAGATGAGAACTCTCATATTGGAACATGGCTTTGCACACGATCATTCCAAGAGGTGAGTTTTCAAGCAAAACAAAGGGAATGCCCTGTTTGGGTGCAAAGAGCAGCAAGGGGACCTTGATGTTGGCCACCTTTGCCCCTCACCATGGAGCTTCATTCCCTGATGTCTTTTGATTCAACACACGTGGTCTGGGACAATTCCCATGCCCTACCTTCTCCAAACTGCGTAAGAACCCTGGGAGGTAAATTGTTTTTCTCAGTTCACTAGTGCAAAAACCATCTCAGATAAGTCAAAACGCATATTCAGGTCACTGAATTAGTAAGTAGCAGCTCTAAAATTTGAATCTACAGCTGAGACCAAATCTACATTTCTTCCTCACACCCCCATGGACTTCACTCCTTGCCAGAAAGGTTCAATTAGGTTCAATTTTGCTGTTGGTGTCCACAGTGTAAAATGAGAGTTAGCTGGCAAGGTAAGACATACCACGAGCAAGTTGGAAAACAAAACATGATAACGTTTGCCCAAGAGATCACAATGATTCCAAGTACCCTTTCTGATGTGCGTGCTTTACTAGGTGATATATGTTATTTACTGATTGATAAATGGTAAGGCTGCACCTTTAGAATTACTGCTGTCTACTAAGTACATACAGATTTCAGAAGGGAAGTGAGCAGAGGTGAGTTTTCAGTCATAACTCAACTCTCACTCTGAGTTTGGGTGACCGCAATGGCAAACCAAAGCCCATGGAACAGATGGGATGACAGACAGAAAATATTATTCAGCATGTGATCAGGAATAAATGCACAGAGATGAAACAACCCCAGGAATTTTTCTTAATAAAGAAAGAAAGAAAATATAGTCGTTGCATGTCTAATCTGTGTAGGTGTGGTCAAACACCAAGGAAACCAAAGGCTATATGTATGACTTTAATTTCAGAAGCCTGACCTTGGCTCAGTAATAATTCTCTAGGTTTTATTCTTCAGTTCAGACAGTCAAGGAGAAGAAAAATAAGAAAAACCAATACCCTGTTATTAGGCATTCTTTATCGTCTCTTTTTTGGCTGGAGTCTCTCTCATCTCTACATGTGCAATGTAGAGGTGAAGCACAATGATAGAATAAGATGATCTTAGACAGCTTTCTCTTTGAATTCATTTTTAGCTTAATATATTTGTTGTGGCTTCTCTAGGAAATGTTTACTGAATTAGCACCTACAACTTGTGAGGGCTGATCAGGAATAGGTGGGATTTAATATTTGAGAGCTTGAGTTCAAGACACCCTCTTTCTATACTCCTGCTAGTCCTTCAGTGTGAAGTCCCTTAGATTTTCATGACAACTTGGCTGAGATCTTTACTTTACAAAATTTAGCCAATTTGCATTGCTCAGTTTTTCCACAATAACTAGACTATTTGGCAAAATGGTACAATTTTGCAATGGGAAAGCTCCCAAAGTGAAAAACCTAGTTGTTTACCCAGTTCTCCTGCTAATAAAAAATAGCCAAGATGAGACCTGTTACTTCTCCTAGGCCCTCTTGCATTTTGCCATGTAGAAGTAGGGGTATTGGTGCAGAATCAGGGTTTAAATGACATTCTTCTGTGTGGATATTAGAGGGAGAAACTCTACGCAGAGGAAAGTGGTTCTGGATATTACAAATGAGGGAGTTATAGCCTAATAATATCACTACATGCTGGAATAAATAAAGGGCCAGAAAACACACAGTGTGTACCCAGCTAGCTCTGCCACAGGCCAGGAACTAAACTTGGAAAAGCGTGAAAGAGGCCTAATCCATGCTCAGGAATTGAAATGTCATAGCAAGAAATATCAGGACAGGAGAGGCGTGGAGGACACATTCTTCAGACAGTTTGATGGAACTTGGTGATGAAGGATGTGCCTGAATCCAGCAGGTAGAATCAAACACCTGGCCTGCCCATTGATATTACCAACTTGAAAGACAGATATCCCATTGGCTAAGTGATTTTTTTAAGCCAAAATATGTGATTGATTATCAATCAAGCACCAATTACAAAAATATGAAAATGGAAGGAGATGTAGAATGAATCACTACTTTTGTCTTCCCCAATTGATCTTTGAAATTATTCTGGGTGAAAATCGCATTTTCGGTCATATTCTATTTCAAATATTGTAAAGTGGGTCTTGGATTGTTGGGTTCAAAGTCAATTTGTTGTAAGACACTGTGTCTGGCTACCTGGTGGAGATAGGGTCCATGGCACACATACCTCACCGTCTGGCCTAGGAGGCTCTTTGTACAGTTGATTCAGGTTAAACTACAAGAAGGCAGAAATAGAAGAGGTGGGGGTAATGCAAGCCATCGCGCCACACATGATGAATGATCCGGTGAGGCTTTCAAAGCAAGGCGGGATTACTCTGGTTGCAGTGGGCTGGAGAAGGTAACTATACCTAGCAGATACTGCTTTTCTCTTTGCAGCCCACACTGTCCACAGTGGAAAACAGTCATTATCATATCCCTTCTTTGACGAGAACTGCCGCAGAATAGTTCACTTAGCAAAAGCCTGTCTGAGGTGAACCAGGAACGGACTGTGTGTATTTAACATGTGGTGTAAGGTTGCGTCAACAACAATAAAGCAATAAAGTTCAATTTGAATAAGGCAGGAGGAAACCGGATCACCCTTGAGTTTATGTCAGTGGGTGCTTCACAGTTTCTCAATTCGGAAGCCAGTCAGAATAAAATCGCCTGAAAAAAACAAAGTCCAACGAAAGATGCATGGACTGAAAGCGAAAAGAGCTGTTTGGAGCTTCAGTTCATTGCTCTGCAGCTGTGTGACTTTGCACAAATCCCTTACCTTCTTTGGCTTCCATCTCTTTGCCCTTAAAATACAACTAATCATGTCTACATTTTGGTCTGAGCATTGAATTACACATTTCTGAAAGTGTGCTACAAATTGAAAAACGGTGTTCAAATATGAGTTTACTAAGTAAAGCTGATGCTGGAAATACACATGGCATATAAGAAGATAATTAAAGTTCCACAGTAACAAATCATATCTTCCGTATGTAATCTTTTATCGATCCCCTTAACAAATATACACTTTTTTGGGGGAACTATGATGTGCCGGATATTGCTGGAAAGACGTTTGGCGGATGAGGCAGGTGCAATTGAGCTCTGGGTTGGAAGACGGATGGTAAATGGAAAAGTGTGAGGGCAACTTCAGGCAGTGGTAAGAGATATACAACAAAACAGAGTCTTGGGGCATGGAGTTGGATCAGAACCAGATCAGGTAAGGACCTCCCAGAGGAGGTGCCATTCGGGCCAGGACCTGAACAATGAGTCAGCTCAGTGAATGAAGGACAGAGGGCACCATTGCAGGCTGAGGAAACAGCCCCTGCAAATTCCCACCTGAGCAGCTGTATAAACTCAGATCCTTTAATTCTGTTTTCCCTCTTTTATCGTTCTTCACCTCTGTGCTTACCTGGTTTCTACGGGACTTTTAGTATATCCTCACAGGAGGTCTGTGTGATTCTAGACTGCTGGAGTAAGGCTGCACTAGCTTTAAGGTGTCCAAATCTTGTGTGGCTTCTTCATCCTCCATGCCCTGAACCCCTGGGAGTCCAGTGTCTTCTTTCCAGGGCCACCATTTATACTCCCAGGCTAAAAAGGGGTCCTTTGCTTCCCAGGAAAGAAAGGGCAAAAGAGAAGGAGACTGAGGCATACCATCTCCACTAGGAAAACAGAAATGGAAGGATTTATGCTCTGATCTTTGAGTCAGGAGAAAGAGGGGGGAGAAAATAAGGAGGTCTCGGCCCTTCCTCCCTAAAGACAGAATGGCACCCCATCGCATCCAGTTCCCATTTAGTTCAAGCACCTGAAACAGCAGCAGCTGCACTTGGGGTGAAGTGCTGAGCCCAATACTCTGGGGAGAGGAAGTATTCATTTCCAGCAGAAGCAAGGTGTTCCTCACTCTGTCTGCTCTAAGTCAAACCAGGTGCAGTGGCCTGGCTCCACTGAGGTGCCTTAAGGAGGGGACGTGTGGGTGTATCATCATCTTCCATGAGACAGGGACCCTTTGTATCTCTTGGCATTGCCTTTGGACCAGTGTAGAGGGCTTTCTCTAGGGGAAGTACTTGTGAAAAACCTATTTCGTCTCTTAGGATTGACCAAGGTCCCCATGCACTCTGGCCATGAGTAAGCCAGGCAAGCACATGAGCCTTGGACTGGCCTCCCTTGATGTGGTGGCTGCAAGAGTCACTTTGCATAGGATGGACATATAACTGCATTCCTGAAAGAAGCTTCCAGCTTCCAGAGATCTTCCATTAGAAACCTGCTCCAGGGATGGAATTCTGACCATTTCTCATAAAGATGCCAGATTGTGCAAAGAATGCTGGAACCCAGATTCCAACACGTATCCCTAAGCCCAATTTCCATGATCCAGAAGAACCCAATTTTGCCCATGTCTATCCAACTTCTTTACTTTTTTTTTTTAATTAGGGAAAGCAGGGGTGACAGAAAAACTCAGCTCAATAAACACACGATTTTCCCTCTGCGGCATTTTGCTCAGGTATGTTTGATCTAAGCATAGTCTGTATGGGTTCATTCTGATTCCTCCAGGAGGCAAGAAGTTTTGTTAATATTCATTTGGGGAGGGGAGAGGGAAGAGAAAAAGAAAACATGGGATAAAGGAGAGATTGTTAGAAAAGGTAATCTGGTTATTTATTCATAGTTTACTTAGCCAAAGGGACCTTAAAAACGCTTTGATAAGAATGGCCAAAGTTTCTTCAAAGATTAACTGGCATTCGTTAAAAGAGCATCAGTTTTCCTTCGCACAGGTGTTTGCAGAGCCCAGACCGGGTGCCCACTAGAATCCTGTAGGTCTGTAGATTTCCTTAAGACCTTAAGACATGCTGACATCATGATCTCCTGTCTCAGATTCCTTCTCTCTCTCTCACCCTCGCTCTCTCTCTTCCTCTCTCTCTCCCTGTCTCTCACTTTCTCTCCTTTCCTCCCTCCCTCCCTCCTTCCCTGTCCCTCCCTCCTCCACCCAATCTCTCTCAATCTCTTTCTTTCTCTTTTCAGTTCCTCCAGGTGATTCCTACTCAAACTTGTACCAACTTGTTTTTGACTGACAGTGAACAGTGAGAGAGTTTTCTTCATTTTGAGAAACCCTAAACACTTATCTTTCCCAAGGCAACCTGTCTGGACTGAGCATTTCTCTGACTTGACATAACTTCCCATCCAGCCAGGAGTCTGCACTCCTCAGTCTTTGCAGGTAAGAGGTACACGGCACTTCTACCAACTCTGGGGCATGTGGCACACTGGAGGTATTTTTGAAAAACTTCACTTCTAAAGGTAATGAAAACTTTGTGATTCTTTTAAAAATTCTTTAAATCATTGAAGACATTCATGCTTATCTGGGGGAATTTACAAGTGCTGTTTGCATGTGGAAAATGAGATTTTACTTAATGATGGGACAAAAAACAGTGTTTTATTCTTGCTCATGAAAAATAACCAGATGTTGAGTTGTCTGCCATGGGTGTGCGGGGGTCTAGCTTGCGGGATAACTCTTCGCAAGGGTTTTGCTATCTTACTGCCTGTCAGAGCAAATTTGTTATTGATTTTCAACGATGATTTAGTTCTCTGGTTAATTCTGAAGCAGTTATTTTCCTTTGTCAGTGAGGAAATCAGTTTAGATTGCCGTAAGGCGAAACCTCACTGGAATATTTTAAAATCTGTTACCTATCCTTATGAAAAAAGTTATGTAAGTTTTCTGTGGTAGGTGTAAGGAATGTAAACAATCCTGACTTTGGAAACATTTTGAACTTTGTTCACGACCCATGGATGATATGTTTTTTAATCTGTGTATAATTTCATGTGAATTTAGACTATCCTCTGCTAGTAAATGCTGTACTGGGTGAAATTTCCACATTGCTCCCGTAAAGCCAACTTTTGTCTCCACTGTACTTCCGCATTTAGTTGCCTGAAGGAAATAGGAATTTATTGTTCAACAGACGTTTCTTGACCTCATAATTTCTTTAAGTCACAGGATAGAAAACGTACAGCGAATGTAGTATTTAACTCTGGAAAGCTAAAGGCCAAAATGTGTACCATTAATTCAAATGTTTAGATTTATTTTTATCTGAACATATCTTAATCTTTTACCCCTTAACCTATAAGAGGGATTTCGAAAAAGAAAAACCCAAGTGATTCTTGAAATGCATTTCTTTGCAACCTCAAGGTCACACACACTCACACTTATGCACAATCAAGTGTTATCCCAGGTCCTATCATACTTTGTCCCCTCGTGAATCTTTAAACAAATATGGAAGAATCAGTAGTAATAGCCTTAGGTAACAAATTCTCTCCTGTTTACAATAGTCCTAAAAATGGAAAGAAAAGTGTCCCATAAAGCTATAATACCTTTTTAAATACCATCATTTTGTGAAAACTAAATACAGTATCAGAAACACTTCCAGCCAAGCAATTAAATAAGCACTTACCTCATACACAGCTTCTCCGGACGCTGTTCTTTCTTTCCATACCTTCCAGGGTTTTACTTCTTAGCAGTTTTCCTCCTTCTCTAACTGTAAATATAATAAATGACCATTCAGGGAATAACCCAGAGGTCACAAGGCAAGCCTTCCCAAAATACCAAAAAGTAGAAGAGTTCAACCAAATTGCCGGTACTGGCATGTCAGCAACGCTCATCAAATAACGGAACAGACCTTTCTTCACTGAATTAAATAAAAGTATAAATAGTCTGGGGGTTTTACAGAATTGCCTTCGTTGAATTGTGTGACTCTGGTTGCTTAAGGAAAACAAAGTTTTCCAAAACGTCCTCTCTCCATCTTTCCACTGCTTCCTCTCACCAAAAGTTGTGGTTGTTTTACAGAAAGTCTTATTTCACCAATTTCCTCTCCTCGCACTTCTCACCAGTGCAGATAGCCAGTGTTTTGGGGGGAAAGAGGGCGAGACCCCGGGCTGCACACACCAGCAAACCTGAGAAGCCAACACAAGCAGGTCTCTGGGCTCTTTCCCATAAGGCTCAGCATAACCTCACTCTGCTTCAGCAGCGAGGAAGTTTCAAAAGGGCTGTGGTTTCTTGGTGTGTGTGTGTGTGTGTGTGTGTGTGTGGTGCAATTATATACCTGAATAACAATGACATACTTGGTACAAGAAAACCCACCAATATGTGGCTTAGGCATGGAATAGAGAGGCAAAGTTACTCGGATTTAATCAGTATGTCAAATCCTTGAAATATCCTTTCCTGTCCAATCTCCTCTCATCTCTTTAGAGACTCGAAGCAGCCCACGGACTTTTTTGCATACCTTGCTTTGGAGTCCAGGGTTGCTTATGAAATGTATCTGTGTGGTGGATGCATCAGTTTTAGAGCCAGCATAGCCGTCCAGAGGCTGAGCTGTAAGCACGATGAAGCTGTAAACGACTGGTCTGTGGGAATGCGTGTTGAAGGCATATACACCTCCCTAATCATTTTCTTCAGTCTTTTTTTCCCCTGCAACAATTCAAGCATTGCACCCCGGATTAAATTCTGTATCCCTAAATGTGTTGTTTTAATTCTTTCAAGTAAAAAATCATTCTACACTGAAAATCATCAGAAAGCTATTACAAGAATTAATACTAACTTTTATGTCTGCAAAGATGAGTTTGTGGCTTATTCATGGGCAAATACAAGAGGCAAGACAGAGGTTATTGTTTACCTTCTCTCTCTTATAGGAGCCACCTCAGGAGTGGGGCTTTTGGTGCAGCTGATGGTGGGATAAGGCCAGGCAGGTCTGGATGCCAGAACAAAGCGAACCCAGGGCGGGCCTTACTCTATGACCCTCAAGGATGCTGTGCCCGGAAGGGAGACAGGTCAGACTCAACACACGTGGCTCAGGTAACTTCCTGGTGCCAGTTTTGCAGACGGGTACAGGAACAGTGTGACCTGGTAGTGGCTGCAGAGACAAGCAATCTAAGAAGTGCTAAATCTTCCCTAAAGGAGCACGGGGAGCCTGCTCCCACCTTTAAAAGAACTAAGGGCAGTGAGGGAGAGAAACTACATTACAATTTATAAATAAAGATTTAGAAATAAAACTTTATTTATAAATAAAACCTTTATTTTTAAAAGAAATAAAACTTTTGTTTACTAAAGATTTAGTAAATAAAACTTCTTTCTTGGAACCTTTATTTCTATTTTATAACTTAGTTTCTCTCCCTCTATGGCCTCGATTTTCCCTTTAAGAAGTTTTATTTACTAAATATTACTTTGTTGAGATGAAAGAAAAAAATGAGGGAATAGACATTTCTGATAAAAGGCCAGGTGAGGAAGTTGAACTTGATGAGTATCGTAGCCTCTGGAACGCATCTCTGGGTTCATTCAGGGGGATCCCCACTCATCATAATCCAGCTGGAATACACACAGTGATTTCTACCACATTCCCAGGGAGAATTTTAGTCAGAAACATCTGTGCTGTTTTCACAAGGGAAAGGTCAGAGCTCCATGAGGAGGTCATGTATCTGCATTTCTTTTGACGGGCATTGCACCTTCACTAGAGAAGAGATCAATAAGCCAATAGTCGCCACAATCCAATTTGAATCCAGAAGTTCACACATGACCTAATTCCAGAATACAGTCTATGCGTCTCGACGTAAAATTCTAAAGCACACAGTTCCAGATATTTTAGCCACTATACAAAGATGAATCAGGGTCACGTGATCATGCTCACATCTGAAGACGCACCAGAAGGACAAAGTTTTGGGTTTTGATACAAAACACACATGTGCCAGCCGTCCGATTCGTTTCCAGTAGGAAGTAGCAGTTGAGAGCAAGGGCCTGTCTGCACCACCTCGGGACTGAGGACGTACAGAGGGAACACTGGGAAGAATTAGCAACAGAATAAGCCAGGTTTTGTTTGGTTCTGTCTCTACCACCCTGCAGCTCTGATTCAGAGCGGTCTTAATGTGTAGGGATCCACACTGAAGCAGCCAAGCAGGCCCTCTGGCAGTAATCTGGCCAGAAGTCATAGCAGCTGTGCTGGTCACTCATTCCCTCAATCAGAGTTCAGAGTTCAGACACCCTGAGCCTGCCCATGTCCCTGAGACTGTAGGTAACATGAATCCTCATAGTCACTGCTGGGCCGTGGAAGAAAAAGAGAGTGACACAGAGAAGGAACACTGCAGTGGGGAATGCAATTCTTAGGGTGCTCTGGGGGCCCAGGTGCCTGGGTTTGGGTTTCACTCACATGCTGCTTCAGTTGGAGCTGCGCTGGTGTCAGGCGGATGGCTATGGAACTGATGTGCATTTTCTCTAGTGCCTGTATTAGAGGCTGATGAAGATTTTATGGACCCTTAAGATTGCACGATTTGGGGGCTTTAAAGAAAACGAATGCAAAATTAGGACTGTACTATTAGGTACAAGGATTCAGATAGGACCTGGGGAAGCAAGGAATCCTGAAGCTGAAGTTTCATTAACTTCTTGATAAATCCACTCTGTGTCATATAGAGTAAAGGCCTTACTTATCTCTTGAATGAATGGTTGAATTAATTGATGTAAATTTTAGCTGCTGGCTACTCCTCAATAATTCTGAAAAATGACAAGCAAAAAATACCAATCATGTTTATCTGTATCTAGTGATATATAAAGCATGGATCTCAATGCCATCTAGAATGCTTCTCATTTCATTGGCACCTTGCCGTGAAAGGTAGATCCTTGTACTGTGGTTGAACCTTCAGGTCATATCTTAGCCCAAGGGTAAGATCCTATCAAAGCTGCTTTCCCTATGGTAGAGCAAGTGAGTACTGAAATCAACTGTGCATTTTCTTCCACTTGAAAAGCCCCCAACTTAAAACCTAAAGGACATTATGCTTTTGGTGCCATCAGACCCTAGAATAGTATTGAATGTATAAATAATAAGCATTGCATTGTCTTGAGCAGACTTGAGGGCTTACCCCAGTGGAATATCTGTGTCTCTGGCAAGAAGCCCCCCTCTTTTTTCCTTAGTTTCTATTAATGCTGTTTCCAACTTTCGATAGCAGTTAATTGTGTCAATTCTTAGTAGAAATACTGGCCAAACCCACTCCTAGCAGGCCAAATAACGTTCTCACTCAATGATGTTTACATTTTCAAATATTTGCAGATTGTTATCTTGCTTCGTCTTAGACCTCTTTACCAAAAAATACAAGGTCAGCTCCCTGAATCCTGCTTTCTTACTTCCTAGGTTATCCTTTGTGTCAATTTCTACCTCTAAAGGACAAATTTGAAACGTTTATCTTTTGCTTTGAATGTTCACAAAATTTGGCATCATTTGTACTCTTCCTCCCAATGCCATTCCCACATATCTGTCAGGAGATAAAGTAAATATAATGAACCCCGAATCACCTGGCTGGTGTGACTAGCGTGCTCTAAACACTAAGAAATGGGAACCCTGCCCTGTCTTCTTCATGTTGTCAGAAATTTGTGGAAAAAATGTATGTATCGACAGTGAGCCATATTACATACAGACACACACATACAAGTGACAAAGGCAGTGTGGGTGTGTATTTAGCTAGGGCATTAATAACAAAACTGTCTGTGTAGGTTCAGAGAGACTATCCCAATGTCAACGACATCAGGATACAATGGTGCTACATTTTGAACATCTTGTTTTAATATATTTCAAATCTATGACTTTGACTTACAGTTCATATTAAAGATTAAGTGCATACAAAAAAAATGGCCCTCTAAACAGTGTTTTAAAAATATGATGTCATAGTGACATTGACATCTCTCTCTCTCTCTCTCTCTCTTTTTTTAGACAGAGTCTCACTTTGTCACCCAGGCTGGAGTGCGTGCAATCTTGGCTCACTGCAACCTCCACCCCCTGGGTTCAAGCGATTCTCCTGCTTTAATCCCCCAAATAACTGGAATTACAGGCACCCGCCACTATGCCTGCCTAATTTTTGTATTTTCGATAGAGACAGGGTTTCACCATATTGGCAGGCTGGTCTTGAATTCCTGACCTCAGGTGATCCACTGGCCTCAACCTCCCAAAGTGGCTGGTTGACACCGACATCTTAACGTCACTCCTTATAAAGAGTTGTATATAACGTCACATGATTTTATTCTTGTCAAAAGGAATACTATGATAATCTGATTAAGAAACACTTAGGGTCTTGGTTCCTGGGCCCCATGGACAGAAGAAGGCTGGCTTCTCCTAGGCAGGCCAAAGCTGCTTTGAGGAAGGAAGGGGAAGGGAACGCTCCACTCCATTGTCATCAGCACTCAGCTGCCTGGGAACTGGGGGAGAACACTCAGAGGCTGGCCCTACACTTCTGGTCTCAGGAATTGAGGGCAGTTTTTCTGCTGGTCAGAAGGCAGGAGGGAATGTCCTGAAGCACAATTTGACAGCAAAGCGCTGTCTATCCTGGGAGGTTCTACTGGTGAGCAGAGTCCTCTGAGGGTCCTGGTAACTCTATCTCTGCAAGAAATAAGAAAGTCTGCACTCAAACAGGTTCAGAAAACTTTGAAACTTTCACAGCAATCATTAACATTTTTGAAATCCCAAGAAGTTCTGCACCAGCCTAAGGGAATAATCTCCAGTCCATCAGGCCTGAGCTGGGAACCCTTGGTGGGATTCCCTCCCCATTCCTGCATATAGCTGGTTCACTCTGCTTGGCCCTACTTTACAATGGCCTGCTTACTTGTCCCTTTTCCCTGCAGGGCTACAAACTCTTTGACAATGAAGATTTCACCCAATTATTTCTTTGTGCTTTCAGTGCATGGCCCAAGGTATTCCTCAAGCAGCATGTATTGAATCCACATGCACTGACATGAAAGGCATAATTTTTGTTATAATTACATCTTCACTTTCACCATGAACTCATATCTACCTCGTCCTGCAAATGCACAACAGAGACCTTTTTATCTGAAGTCTTTCAAAAATATGTATATCTGAAAATGACTAACTGGTGCGTTATCTCCCTTGGTGAACAATACAAAGTGATGGATTGGCTGCTAGAATTGTGTGAGCAGAGTTATTAAGGAGAAGTGAGAAGAAACAGGGAACCCTGTGCTTAAGATATAGTCGTTGTATAAACCCAATAGGGGAAAAATAGAAAACATGCAGGTTATTTTGGAAAAAAGAAAATGAGGAATCTTGATATAAAACAGAAAAGTAAATACAGAGCCAGCTGGGTTCAGAAGGGGGGAGCATGGGCTGGAAGTTTGCTTCTGAGGAAGAAAACAAGGGGAAAAAATGAAAGGAAGAATATACTGCAATCTTGGGCTAGAAACGGGTGATTTGATCCATGGAGCAGCAAATGCAGAAAACAACAAAATTAGCATCAGTTCAGTCTCCCTCAAACGCTATGTCTAGATCTGGCTTGTGTTAGCATACCTGTGGCAATAAAGGTATTTGGCTCTGAATGTGTTTTAAATTTTAAATTGAAGAGAGTTTTCTAAGATTTTCCTGTTTTAAAGATGAAATATTATAGGACTAAAACTTGTGAGGGCCACTTTTCTGTGGTTACAATCAAGTGCATTTCATTGCAGCTGGAGTAGCTTATGCCAGTACATGGCATTTCAGAGTCTAGGGCTGCATGAGGATATGTATATTTAAATATGAATTTTATAATTATGGATATTTTAACCTGTCTAGTCCAATATCCTGGGAATGTTCCCTAAATGATATTTTCTGTACAGCACTTTGTTTAGTTTTCAGTGTCTGAAGAAATGGTCTGACTTGTTAGCCCTGAGGTTGGTAGAAATGAATATTTAATGAGTTTTTAAATCAACTCTCACTCAGGTTTTGTATAGTCAGGCTTTAACCCTCAGTGATCTTTACCAAGCACGTTTCTTGCCAAGGGCTTGCTCTGCGGGGGGCTGGGTAGTCAGTCTTATGTTGATTTAGAGGATATAAGTGGAGAAGACTTAGTCCTTGATCTCAAGGAGCCTCCAGGCTGCTGCTGGACAGATGTGTGGCTAGGAAGACATGGAAGTCAAGAAATAGCAAAGAAAAACACCCAAAGCACAAGAAATCCTGCAGTGCCCAGAGAATGTGATGACATTGACATGAGAGGCCCTGACAAAGTTCCAGGGAAAGTCAAAGAGGGAAAGATTAGATCCCTCTGGGATGCCTGGTAGAGGCATTGGGGCATTTGAGACATGCCTTGGAGAATGACAGGACTTCCAGGGTCAGGATGGGGAGAAGCCGTGAGAGCAGGAAGATGACCAGATTAACATGCACCAGCAGGAGGGCGTGGGAGGCCGGCAGTGTGCACAGGGGCTGAGCTCACTGCAGGGAAGGAATGGGAGAGTGAGGACCACAGTCAGGACGAAGCTGGCAACCAACAGCCAACAGTGCTGAGCATTCCTGAAAGGCCAGGCAGGGCTCTAAGTATTTTTTAATTCTCACGCAGGCAGGCTTTCTTACCAACTCTGTAGAGATGAGGAAAGCAGGGTGCAGAGGTTAAGTAACAGGCTGGGGCCACAGCCTTCAGAGAGGGGTGAAGTTGGCCTTTGAAGCTACATCATCCATCTTGAGAAGCCACACCCTCGAGCCTCTGCTGTGGGAGGTGGGAGTCAAGCAAAGGCACTGAGGAGTCACCGAAGATTTTGGTTTTCTGGGTCCTGAGCTGCACTTTAGAAATGCCAGTCTGGCAGTGATGACCAAGTGACTAATCCTAAGGCTATTCTGAGAGACTGAGTAAAAGCAATGAAGACCTGGACCAGCGTGGTGGCTGTGGGAAGGAGCAGGACAGACACCCGTGCAAGGGCGATTCAGCAGGTGGAATCTGGGGCTTGCACTGACTGGATACAGATGTGAAGTTGCTTAAAGTGGGAGAGGTGGGAGAATGAGGATGCCATTGTTACCAACCAAAATATCAGAAGATGTAGCTGGATTTAGGGAGAATAATATGCATTCAGTTTTGGATGAGTCCATCCTGGCCCACTGTCATTCCAGGGGACGTTGGAAACGCAGACCGGATCCCCGAGGAGATTCTGTTGGTGAGCATTGATTCACATCATGAGACTCTGAATGGGCCATAGGGTAACACAGAGGATGCCAAGAGATTACAGATACGATAAAAGGGGATGAGTGCAAGACCTCAGGGAATATAATTACAAAGGATGGAGAAGAACTCCACCACACTGCAGGAGAATGAACCCTCAGAGAAGCAGAGAGATGACCAATGAGCCCGCCCACCCACTAGTAACCAACAGTAGGAAATTTCTGAGGGAGACACGGTTAATGGCAACACCCTTGACTAATATGTCAGAGAAGGAGAAATGGGAGAAATGGAGGGAGTTGAAGGGAAGAAACAGTGGAAGAGGAAGGTTTGGTAGCACCCTGCCAACTCAGCCCAGATGAAAAGTGTGAGAGGAACTGAGAGATTAGCATTTGGCTGGCAGCGCAGAGTTCTCCGGGTCCTGGGGGCTGCCTTCAAGCCTGTTAATGGTGAATGTTTCTCATGCTCTTTTTTGCTAAATGTGACAAACCCATTCTCCTCCCTCCTCAAAGTCCTCAAACTGAGTTATTCACTTAGTTAAATCTATCGTGACTTAAGAAGTATATGATTAGCATGGAAAGGGGGTTACATTTGTTCCTGTAGTCACGTAATTACTGAAGACATGAAGGAAGATTCCAGCAACTCAGGCCCCTTGCGAACAGGTCAAATACCTGGTTTTTACAAGCAACTAGCTTCAGTTTTCTGAGAAGCTCTGAGGAAACTACAAGTCTATTCTTGAGCATGTTTATAATAGAAAAGGAAAGATAATGCGGTTATTTGCTAATTGCTGCAATGATTAAAGCAAGGTTTCTCAAGTTCATCCTTTCATGAGACCGGCGGCCTTTTGAACACAAACAGGATCTGACAGAGATAGTAATAACGAAAGTCTGAGAACAAGGAAGCAACGCCAGTTTTGTTCGGTTGCCGCTGACATTGAATCTACGTACAGTTTAAAGACCCTTTGGTTGGGACTATCTTCTGGTGTTTCCGTGCTATACTGTGATTAAGCAAAACTTCAGCAAAAAAAGAAAATGTTGCATTATAGTAGTTTTGAAAGTTATATAGGTGGATTTTTAAAATATATACAGCCTAAATTTTCTTAGCAAAAGTCAACTGAGTAACACACAGTTTGGAAACATTTGGATAAGAGAAAACAAATATCTGATAAAAGTACTTGAAATTTGAAAGGATAAAAAAGATGGGAGCAGAGTGAGAAAAAGCCCCTGACAGGTAATGGTGGAAACATGACAAAGAGAAGTTCATTCTAATGACAGAGGCAGCCTGCTCTCATGGAGAGAGACTTTGGGCTTTGAAATCGGACCTTCCTGGATGTGAATTCCAAGTGTGCAGACTGCTAGACACGATACTCTTGGGAAAGGCGCACTAAGGTTCTGAGCTTCCGTTTCTTAGCACATTAAGAGGCATACGGGAAATAGAGGTTGGCTACTTCTCTCTCCACTCCATGTTGCCACCCTCCCACTGATTCCCCACCCTCCTTCTTCCCCGGGACCATGCTGAGCACAAGGCTTGTCCCTAAGGCAGCTGGAAAAGGAAAGGTTGACTTGGAGGTAGAAGCCCTGGACTGGAGTCCCCACCTTAGGCTGAGTGATCCTCCGCAAGCGATTCAATTTCTTAGTTTCTCACCTGCAAAATTCCTCCCACAGGACAACAAGGAAGTTAAATGAGATGATTTTTTTTGTGAAAGTATTGTAGAAAGTACTTCTGTCTTCTATCTTACGAATCAACAGGGAACCAGCATTCTTAAAATGACCAAAATGATTCCTAATTTCCTTCCTAAGGAGCTGATTCCCCTTTCCCTTTTCATGCAGTTCTTCTTTTTCTAAAAAAAAAAAAAATTACTTTATAAAGCAAGCCTGGATTCCAGAGCTGGAGTCTATCCTTTAGAAACTTTCAAGCATTTTTTTTTAACTTATAGAAGGCATTATACCCGATAGCCACTCAAACTTTCATAAACAAGAGTTGCAATGTGAAAAAACTCACCTGTTGCGTTTGCCTCTATGAGCAACTATTGATTTCAATACAAACTGAATCAGAAATTGTCCTTGTATTTGTTTTATTTCTGGAGTTTCTTCTTTCTTTTCTGTTAAAAATACCTAGAAGCATTAAAAAAGTAACTATCTCCTATGTTTTATAAGGAGAAAAAGGTGATAAAGAAAAGGAAAATGAACTTGGCACGCAAGT
The DNA here is from genome assembly GCF_001604975.1 of Cebus imitator. Lineage (NCBI taxonomy): Eukaryota > Metazoa > Chordata > Mammalia > Primates > Cebidae > Cebus > Cebus imitator. The sequence goes on from NW_016107356.1 coordinate 8,200,865, forward strand.
GAGTCTTGCTCTGGAATTTGGGTGGGTCTAGGAAAAAGCACAGACCTCAGTGGAAAACATATATGGGTGTGTGGGAAATCCCTGTAAACTATAAACTGACTACACAGTGCTTGAGCTGGTGTGGAGAGAAACCACAGTGCTGTCTGAAACCAGGGAGGAGGGGACAGGGAGTAAGTTTTGCACCAAAACAGTACAAAGTGTCCCTGGGAGTCAGGACTGCTGGTAATTCTCAGCAGGCTTAACTGGATCTATTGAAAGTGGCCATGGTAAAGCCCCACTGTTGCACCCTGGGACTCTCTGTGGGATGACCCTAACTGTATCATCCAGGAACCCCATGGCCTGACTCTGCTTCACCCACACTTCTTCCCAGCACTCCCCAACAAGGTTCCTCTTCAATTGCTCCTGTATGCTTCCCCACTTCATTGCTATTGCCTGTGCATTTCCATTTCCTAGAAAGCATTCTTTCCCTTTTCTATCGGAATCTCATTGTCTACCCTCAAAGCCCTTTAAGGCCTGTCGAGACTCAGCTTTCCCTTCCCCATGGGGCCTAGCCTCTTCTACCCTTTCTAAATGTTTTCTTTTCCAGGCTGAACAAAACCTAGCATGTCTCTGTGCTGCTAAGGACTAATCAGATGCTGTGTCCTGATTCATTTGGTGTTGGTGCCTCCTACATCTCCAATCAGATTAGCCCCTGGAGGGCTGAGAGCACGCTGGACTCAGCTGAGCTAGAATCAGCTCACCTTTGCACCTGAGCTGAGTGCCTGCAGCTCCGCATTTGTGATCCTAGCCTAATGCAGCATGAACTTTATTATCTCTCTTTTTACAAATGACGAAACTGAAGATCAGGGAGACAGTGTCCTTTGTCCGAAGTCACCAGCCCAGTTACCTTTCAGAAGGCATCTCACTCCATCTTCAGGATGACCCCAGTAGGTAGATTTTCAGGCTTTAACTCTTCCTGTAGGTTATAACCTGAGATCTGAGATTCGAACCCAAGTCCGTCTGGCTCCTAACCTGTACCTTTCCCACTATATCATATTGCCCCCATCACCAAAATGCTGAACATGAATTTGAACGTGGAATCATATCAAATGAACTTATGGTCATCCCATTTTGTCAAAACTAAGAGAACACGACAAAAATCGGCAAATTTTACCAGAGCAGTGTGTTTATGGCAAGACCAAGGCAAAACTTTATTCCTCATTCTTTGCTGTATAGTAATAGGCTGAAAAGGCCCATATGCGTATTCATATTTAAGGAAGTGTGTAACTGTTTTACCTTGGTCAATGTAAAATTCCCTGTATGTTGCATGCATCATCAGGATGCAGCAGGTATGTGTACAGCCTCATGTCTCCAACAGCCAAAGGCATTTCTGAGTGGCCACATCACTCTGACCTGGGGAAGCCGAGTCCGTCTAGACATTGGGAAGCCCAGGCCAGCAGTGTTTCTGCTAAATGGACCTTTCCAAATCCTCTCTGAAACAAAACCAGATTGGGCATCTTCAAGAAAAGATCCTCTTGTAAAGTTGGTGTAGCTGCTTAGAGTATAGTCAGTCTCTCTGTGCTTTTCTTTAAATTTTCCTTCACAGAAAGCTAAAACTTAAAGAGGTTTCAGAGAAATGAGTCTGACCCCATCTCCCAGTATCATTGAAGAAACTGAGGCTTGGAGGGGCTGGGTCACTTGCTTGAGGTTTTGTAGCTCCTAGGAGAGCTTTTTCTCCAAATTTGGCCTAGAAGTCCTCACCAGGCCTCCTCCTATCTTAGGTGGAAACTAAACAGGAAAAGATGAAGCCGAACTCAGGAAGAAGCAACATAATTAAACTAGTTTCTCATTTGGCCACAGGGTCAGAGGAGTGAGTAGAAAGAAACTGAAAATCAGTTAAACACTTGCAGTTTTAAAAAGGCATGCGATTTCTGCTTTTCCTAAGCTGTTGAAATGTGTTTATAGGTCCTTCCTGGAGCTTTCTCATTGCTAATGTGCTCCTATAAAAAGAATTCCTGGAGACTGAGCTGGGTGGTATTTGAGTATACAGCTAGTGCTCGACTTACGACCACGGTCGGGACTGCAGACCGATCATAACAAGATTCGGTCGTAAGTTGAGTAGGCTATATGTACAGGTGAAATGGTGCACTCGGAGATGGTAGTGCTGCCGGAAGCTGGTCCGCACTGTCGTACGCCCAACCGGTCAACGTTTGCACTGCCAGGTGCGGAGCAGTCGTGGCTAGCGATTGTGGTCGTAAAGTCGAATGGTCGTAAGTTGCATAGGTCGTAAATCGATCAATACCTGTACTTCTCAATGGAAAGCAATGAGCTTGTGTGCTACACTGCTTAGGCCACATGGTCCCCCAGACCTGGGCTGCCAGATTGTGGCCATTATTGTTCCATGCAGATCATGCCCATCCTGTGCAGAAGGCCACTCTAGGAACACATTTGCACAGGGAAGAAAACGCCTTTAGAAATTCATATGGTGCTTGTCTAAACTGAAGGCACCAGAAGCTGCTAGCGTGCTCCCATTTGTTTCTAATAATTTCTCCACCCTAAGAGGCTGCTTTAAAAACAAGCAGTAAAAACCTGCGACCCAGCACCACAATTGAGAAAGAACGCATGGGACTGACATTTTTAAGAATTACTGGCCAGGTGCGATGGCTCATGCCTATAATCCCAGCACTTTGGAAGGCTGAGGCGGGTGGATCACCTGAGATCAACAGTTGGAGACCAGCGTGGCTGACATGGTGAAACCCCGTTTCTATTAAAAATACAAACAACAACAAAAAAAGGCCAGGTGTGTTGGCAGGTGCCTGTAATTCCAGCTACTCAGGAGGCTTAGGCAGGAGAATCACTTGAATCCAGGAGACAGAGGTTGCGGTGAGCCAAGATTGCACCACTGCACTCCGGCTTGGGCAACAAGAGCAAAACCCCGTCTCAAAATTTAAAAAAAAAAAAAAAAAAGAATTACTAAAGTGTGAGACTTGCCCAGATTATTTTTCCAAGGATCCAGAGCCCTTTAGAGAGAATTCAAGAGGGAGAATTTCTGGTGACTTCTACCACCTCTGAAGAATTAAAAAACACACTTATGCTGCTTTCCAGGCCTCTGTGGTAGTTAGTTCTGCTTGGCAGTTTTTGTTGTTAAATTGCTTTTAAAAAACCTGGAGCTCTATTAGATATAAATACCTTGTGATGCCAAAGGACTGTCTTTCACCCATAAAAACTGAAGCCATGTGCCAGAAGCCCTCGTGGCCAAAGGGCTCTGTCCTTGGACACGGATGAGGGCTACTGGGCGGTGGGACTGAGGCTGTGCCTGGATGCCCAGCTTCTGCAGCCAGAGGTGGAGAGTTGCTCCTGCCTGCTGGCTCAGCCAGCACAGGAGCACGTAGCCTGCAGGCTTGGGTTGCACACAGGCTTCCCCCTGCAGAGTCAGGCCCCTTCAGCGCTTCCCCAGATCTCTGGAATCTTCAGCTGAGATTGGGCTCCAGCACCTGGACTCAAGGTAAGGCCCCTTCGGGTGCTTCTAGCTGATCAATCAGGGTAGTGCAAAGGAAGAAAATGTTGAGATTTCTGGAAGATTCAATCAGAGTGATTCACCTTAACCTCAGGCATGATTTTCCCCCATTATCCACTCTTTTAGATTTCAATTTGTATAAATCTTACTGATCTGAAGAAGACTTCTGCTTCTGAAACTACCCGTGCTTAACAATGATTGTGCCCTACTCTATGAGACTGCAAATAAAAATATATTAACCTTGGCAGAAAATCAGCTGATTAATACTTATACCTGACACTGTAAAGACTGGAACCTCAATTTATCTGCATAAACAGAGGCTTTGGGTATAAAACTAAAATGTAGTCGGTTATGCCAAAGACTGCTTTCAATAGGAAGGCACCAAACATACTTTTAAAAATAATAAAATAGTCATTTAAATTAAACATACAAATAAATAACTTTCAGAGCTAGTACTGAGTTTTAAGCCTTAAAGACCTTGATTTCAGTGACAAGGTATATAACAAATGCAGCTGTTAGAAAAAGGACACATACTGAGGTTTGTTTCTTTCAAGATTATACATAGTATTATTTAAAAGTCTTATTGTATATGAAAAGTAACACGATTTTTACAATATGAAACAATAGCAGCTAGCCGATAGCCTGCTTACCTTTACAAATTGTCTAGTTGGTCACATTTTACCTTAATTTTTCAGGATCTAACCAAGGCCTGGTCAACTCTTACTGGCAATTTTTGAAAAGGATGAAAGAGGTCCTACGTAGAGTCCTCTAAATTAATCTTAGTGCAGGAAGACAAGTCATATTTGCATAACTTTATTTTGTATCCCTAGCTACTGTCATCCTAGTATTTGAAAAGCTCCTTTTCTCCCAATGTTCACAAAATCATTTTCCAAACTTGCAAATATTAAAACCTATTCATGTCTAATACTTTCCTGCTTGGTCTATTTCCATGTTCTGTCAATGACCTATCAATTACCCTATTTAATTACCCATGTCACTTGAAATTTCTCCCACCAGAATTTTAGGTTGCATATTTTCACAGGGCAATTTATTTTAAAATCAGAATGGTCCATAAAACTAACAGCTCTGTGTGCACAGACCTAAAAGATTTGTACATCTGCATTTTTGAACATCAATAGTTAAACAGTCAACGTAAATGTTAAAGAAGTAAATTAACTTTCAGAATTTCACATGTGCTCTACCATTCACCATTGACCATGCTGGAAGAGGACTTTGAGGTCATTTCGTCCAACCCTCTCATTTTACAGATGAGGAAAACAGGACTAATTGATAGCTAGCGATACTAAATTATAACTCTTCTAAAACTAGATAGCAGAGTGAGTAGTCTTCTTAATGTGCTCAATTACTGTATGAATTCCACGAGCTGATGAGCGTGCTGTGACCTTGAGCATTTACATTCTGTGGTTTTCAAATGTTTATGTTTCTAATGTGGTATTTGTAAACCCCGGGCCCCAATAACCTTTACCACGGAGGCTTTGCCAATCCCAACTCTGGGCAGCCCACCTCTTCCCTTCTCAGCCTGTGCTTCCAGCTGTTCTGCATGGGCAAAGTCACGTTAGGGGTAAGCAAAGACTTGAACTAGTGTTCATGTTTAAAAAACTCACAGGGACCTGCCTGCTGGCTGAATCCTTTCTTCATTTCTTGTTGCCTCTCCTACATGTGACTCAAAAGCTAGCCAAGTTGGTTACACATCCTTCAGCTTATTCCTGTTACACCTAAGTGTCATACCTTCATTCCCTTTACTAAGATCACACTTCTCCAATTTCTATTCTCCTCTACTCCTCAATAAATAGGAAAATGCTGTCTGTAGAAATGCACATGGAAGAGCTGGGCATGGTGGCTCATGCCTGTAATCCCAGCACTTTGGGAGGCTGAGGCAGGTGAATCACCTGAGGTTGGGAGTTCGAGACCAGCCTGACCAATAGAGAAACTCTGTCTCTACTAAAAATACAAAAATTAGCCGGGCGTGGTGGCACATACCTGTAATCCCAGCTACTTGGGAGGCTGAGGCAGGAGAATCACTTGAATCTTGGAGGCAGGGGTTATGGTGGGCCGAGATGGCGCCATTGCAGTCCAGCCTGGGCAACAAGAGTGAATCACACTCCATCTCAAAAACAAAAACAAAAACAAATCCACGTGGAACTCATGCACACATTTTCTATAACTTGTCTTTCTTCCACTTCCCCACAACTAGAATATAAGCTTCATGGGAGAAAATGCCTTGTCTGCACTATTATATCCCTTGTGTCTAGTAGAGTCAAAGATAGGTAGGTGATGGGTAAATACATGTGCAATAAATATATCCTTTCATCTTTCCTTCCTGTCTTAGGGAAGCCGATGTCCCCTTCCCTTTCTGTCTTGCCCCCCCGATAACATCAGTGCTTCTTTGTCCCTCTTCCAATATTTAACCTCTGAATCACATCCCCTTTCTTGAAATCTTGCCATCTTAATTGTCTTCTTTTATGAATTTATATAGGTATCCAGCCATCTGGCTGCCCTTTCTCCAGCTCTTTTGCTAGATAATCCTGCCCTCTTCCATACAGGCAATCTCTAAGATTGCCCCTTTGGTTGCTTTCTTCTCTTGGTATTTTTCTTTTTTTGCAGTTCTCATTGACTCCTATCTGGTCAACTTTTACTTCTAGGTACTATCATTATTTAATCACCACCTCCATCCCAAATTTAATTCCTAGAGATGGACATGCTTGGAGCCAACCTCACCATGTCACCTTCAATACCCTCTGCTTTTCATCCGAATCTTCTTTTCCATCCAGGCAGCAAACTCCAGAGGCCTTTCCACTCCTGTTCAACCCTCGCTACTTCACACTTAATAGGCGTGTGAATTTTACCTGGTGGCAAACCAATGTGAGTTCATGTATTACTTAGACAAATTCAACAGCCTCCTAAATGATCTCCTTATAGCTACTCTCCTCCCTCTCTGTCTTGCTAGATGAGCCTGGCTTCTTTTTTCCTGCTGAAAGATTAAATATTTCAGTTTAAAATTCATTGCCAGCATAGTTCCCAACATAGCCTCATACTAATTTCTACTCGGGAGGCTGAGGGATAAGAATTGCTTGAACCCGGGAGGCGGCAGTTGCAGCAAGCCAAAATCATGTCACTGCACTCCAGCCTGGGCAACAGAGCAAAACTCTATCTCAAAAGACAAACAAACAAAAATAAACAAAAACAAATGGGGAACGTTTTTAAAAAGAGCAGAGGCTCCTTTTTTAAAAAAGCAAATCTCAGGCTTTTACTCATATCCCCACCCCCACCAAAATATTTTGATTTGATTGTCCTGTGTCAGAGCCAAGGCATTAGTTTATTTTAAAATCCCCTGGGTGAGTTTCATAGGCAGCCACAGTTGAAAATTGCTGATAATTGATAAACCCTATGGTCCAATCAGTTGGGAATGCTTGAAACATATATTGCCCCCCTACAGTTTTGCCTGGGTAATTCCCCTTGCCTGCAACCTTCTTTCTCCTATTTTTTTCCTACAGAAAACACATGATAATTTCTTTGATTCTTCCAGTTAGAAGGAATCAGTCCTCCTCCTGGAAATCCTTAATACTACTTAATATATCACATTCATTCATGTGATCCAGGCAGACCCTGTGTTAGATATGGACAATATGGAGAGAAAGAAGACAAGGTCCTTGTCTTTAGGCAGCTGACAGTCTTGCCAGCTCACTGGCTACACATGAACCAGTGAGTATCAACTTTTATGATAGAAGTGTCCATGGGATACTGTTTTGGCATGAAGGAGTCTATTCTGCTTGGTATAATAACAATTTGTGTGTGTGTCATCTCTTCTATCAAATGGCAAACTTTTGAGGGCTGAGATCATGCATGTCTCACCTTCAGGTATTTCAAAGACCACAATAGAATAAAATGTTTGCTGAATAAATGAGTGAATGAATGATGTTTTGGTAATTAGAAGTCACTGGGGAATAACAGCAGCTCTTAGGAAATAGTACGATAGTTCCATGCTTGGGGTAGGGATGGAGGTGTCCCACTGGAATTCATAGACCTATGTATAATTTTCAGTACTAAATTATGTGTGTTTTACAATATCTCTCAATCACGCATTCTGTGGTTTACTTAAAACGGTAATAGGAATATCATGCTAGAAACTAGGTCTTGTACTCATGAACAAAAAAAAGGAAACAGCAGACATTGGGGTCTGCCTGAGGGTGGAGGGTGGAAGGAGGGAGGAGCAGAAAAGAGAACTACTGGGCACCGGGCTTAATACCTGGGTGATGAAATAACACGTACAGCAAACCCCTGTGACACAGGTTTAACTATGTAGCAAACCTTCATACCCCTTTTTAGGTACCCCCGAACCTAAAATAAAAGTTTAAAAAATTAGATTTTAGAATATATTCAAAGAGTAGGATATTACTTTTCAACTAAAAAAAAATCTGAATTCGTATTTTTAAAATATTTTTTAAAACTTTACGTTTGATCAAGCCTTTACATTCTAGAACAAAAGCAAAAGCAAAAGCGATATGCATTCTAGATTTATCAACTTTGCATACATGTTTTAGGAAGATTTTGAGAGATTTTAAAATAATATCTAAAAATGACCATTTAATTTTAGTAAAAAGAGACTCCCAGTTTCTTGCCAACTACTCTGGTCTGAGAGTGTTTAGATTAAAAAAAAATGTGTGTGAAATTATCAAAGGAAAATCAATAAATCAATAGTAGCACCAAAAAAGAAAAACAAAAAGAAATTAGTTCTGTTTCTCATGACTAGGAAGTCAACAGTGGTCTTTCCAATTAAGACTTGGCACCTTTGATTTTTGTGAGCATATCCTAGAGATCAAGCATGAGTGTTTGATGACTGATGGGGAGAATTGAGGGGGATTAGGAGAGACACTTGATCTTGCCATGATTCTCAAGTTAAATCCTTAGGCCTCTTAAAGATGTTGTTGATAAAGCTGCTAAAATGGTCACCAGATACATACAAACAAGTAGGACCCACAGTAATTTCCAGGCTCATTTTGTGCATGTCCATTAGGGGAGAGGCAAATTAAATGAATGAGAAGCTGATGTTTATGTGAAGGTGATTACTCTTCTCCAGTGGAAATTCAACCCTACAAGTAACTGCAGATATAATTAATCATCACTAAGAAGCAAACCACTCTCAGAGAGAAAAGCCGTATCTGAACTTCCATGTGCTCTTGGAGGATACTGGTGATTAACAGCATAAGAGTCATCCACCAAGTGATCTGCAAGGGTGAGTGCTGCTTCCAAGAGGCTCTGAGTCAGAACAGATAAAAGGAAGTGCTTCTTAGCCTAGAGGATTTCAACATTGTCAAAACTCATTTCCCACAGAGATAGAACAATGTGTACTATAAATCACTCCCAAAAAGCAATTTAGAACACTACACAGGAAGTGATGAATGCATGCAGAGCACTTACATGTTTTGGGTTTTTGACATTCATTCATTCTTTAATTTATAGATTATTAATCCATCGATTAAGTCATATGACTCATTTATAGTCACAGGCATTAAAACTTTGCCAGAGCATCTACCATGTGCTGGCACCTGTGCTACTGAGGGCAGAAAGGTGGACGTGGCCCAGCCCCTGCCCTCAAAGAACTTCCAGGAAACACTGACTTTACAAGCATGGTACCATCTGCATCTCGCAACAGTAAACAGCTGTGTGTACTGTCGGGGATTAAGACACAATGACTTTCCCTCCGTTTCACTCATCACTACAACAAATGTGTAGGAGCTTGCTTTTTGAGACCCAGCGATGCTTTTCTGTAACTGGAAGAATCCAAGTTCCCTTTGCTTCCATGATGCATTCAGCAGACATTAAGGCCCTGCTAGAACCTGGGCATTGGCATGTATGAGATGAGATATGGCAGCTTGCATTCCGGTAGGAGGTGGTGGGGTATGATGAATCAAGACCTGGCCTTTGAGTACAGACCACAATCTAAACACCGTCACCAATACTAACTAGTTGTGTGACCCTAGGCAAATGCTTTAACTTATCTAGCCTGCATTGACTAATTTTTATCAGGGTTTTACTAGCATTACTCTGAAGTTTGGAGTTATACATGCAGGAGCTGCCAACACAGCACTAGTTACATATTCGTTCTCAACTAATGGCAGTTGTTGGTTTAATAATTATTATAATTAGATATACACAAGCAAAACAGATATAACTAGTACACTGAGATAAATATTCCAGGAGACAGAAGCATAGATGAGCATGTAGAGAAAGCCCTGAACCCATGGGAACAGGTGGAGAAAGTACTCTGTTACTGTTAGCACCACAGAATCTTTGATGACCAGATATGGTCAAAATCTTGGTTTCCAGCTATGTTTCCCATAAAGGAAGTTTCCAGATATAAGCCAAATGCTAAAAA
>NW_016107356.1:8210776-8237903 GCF_001604975.1 Cebus imitator
AAAATTAATTACTGACTATAGGACCTGTATGGTGATTTATAAACTGTGTTTTTTTAAGGAATGAAGTCATGTAGTGACCTTGAACTTTCTCCCCATCAGTAAAGGTGTAAGTCCAGCAAGCTCCTCAGAGGCTCCTATCTCAACAGTCACGTGAGAGAACCCAGCCTGAATTAAGTCCCATGGCATTCACTGATGGAATGAATTACCTTCTCTTGTATGCGTCTATCATGTTGCTTGCTGTGACTGTCCATGGGAGAAATGAGAAAACAGTCAATCAAACCACTTTCTGGGTTCAGTCCTGTGTTGTCCAGATGAGGAGCAGTGACTGCAAAAGTCTGTTTACTATGCAGAGTGTGAGCTTTCACCTCCAGCTTCAGCCTCACCTGGGGGCTGGTTAGAAATGCAAATTCTCAGACCTAGCCCAGACCCCCTGAATAATCATTTGTATTTAAATGAGCCCTCAGGGAATTCATACGCAAGTTTAATCAGCATTGGTGTAAAACAACAGATTCAAAAATTAGTCCCTTGTAGCACACACAAGGATACTTAGGGACAGACATGCACAACATATAGATTTTTCATCCTGTTCTAACATATTGCATACATTTTATATTTTTTTCAACTTTTATTTTAGGTATGGGGTATATGTGCAGCTTTACTACAATGAGAATATTGCATGATGCTGAGGTTTGGTGTATAAATCCTGTAACACAGGTAGTGAGCATAGTACCTGACAGGTAGTTTTTAAAACCACCCCACAGCCCTCTAGTAGTCTGCAGTGTCTACTGTTCCCACATTTATCTCCATGTGTGCTCAATGTTTAGCTCCTACTATTATAAGTAAGAACATGTGGTATTTGATTTTCTGTTACTGAATTAAGTTGCTTAGGATAATGGCTTCCTGCTTCATCCATGTTACTGTAAAGAACATAGTTTAATTCTTTCTTATGGCTGCATAGTATTCTGTGGTGCATTTTCTTTATCCATTCTACATTTATGGGCACCTGGGTTGATTCCATGTCTTTGCTGTGGTGCACAGTGCAGAGGTGAACATACGAATGCATGTGTCTTTTGGTAGAATGATGTATTTTCCTTTGGGAATATACCCAGTCATGGGATTGCTGGGTCAAATGACAGCTGTTTTAAGTTCTTTTAGAAATCTCCAGACTGCTTTCCACAGTGGCTGGACTAATTTAATTTCCATCAACAATGTAGAAACTTTCCCTTTCTTTGCAGCCTTGGACAGCGTCTATTTTTTGACTTTTTAGTGGTAGCCATTTTGACTGGTGTGAGATGGTATCTCTTTGTGGTTTTGTTACACATTTCTCTAATGATTAGCGATGCTGGGCATTTTTTCATGTTTGTGGGAAGTTTGTATGTCTTCTTTTGAGAAGTGTCTGCCATGTCCTTTGGCCGTTTTTTTTTTTTTTTTTAATGGAATGATGTGTTTTTTGCTTGTTGACTTATTCAAGTTCCCCATGGATTCATTTTTAAATATGCATAATATATAAACATTTAAAAGGATAAAGTGAAAGCTACATTTGAATAATTCTATCATTTTGTCACTGTCCCTGCTTGGGTTACTGGTATACCTCACATTGGAGACACCTGGTATAAGGAAGCAAACAGAACCAAAAGGAGTCTTAGGACCATTTGTCTGTGATGGTCAGTGTACTGGGGAAAATGAAACACACAGAGGAAGTAATTTGTTGAGTGAAATTGAATATGCTTCTCTATGTCCATAATTTTTATCAGTTTTGTCATTTTGAGAAATGTACAACTAATTTCCTCTTTAAGATAGAACATTGTGGCATATTCTGTGGGCTGTGAATCAGAATAGGAAGACAAAATCTATGTTTCTAATTGAATTGTTCAAAATCAGTGAAGCATCAATGTGCCTAGCTGTGGACTGGATTCCTCTCTGGGATTCCTCTCTGACCTAGACCGTTGGGCATGATATCTTTAGGCAAGTGATGTTGCTTGCTGACTCAGACTCTGAGTCCCCTTGAATGGCATCTCTGCCTACACCGTACCTCTCTCAAACATTAAGTTCCTGCCATATGCCAGGCTTTGTGTTTGCCACTCAGGATGAACTACTTAGCCGAGTATGGGGAAAGGTGAGCTTCAAGACTGATCGTTACAGCAGCACAGTAAGTATTATAAGGTGTGGACAATGAGAAGGCAGAAGAGAGGAGCAAGATGAACTTTACCTGTATGCTACAGGAGATGGCATTTGAGTGGCGCCTCATGGGATATGTAGTCTACCAGGCACAGGGCAAAGAAGGAATATGGACTAAAGGGACCTGCCTGAGCAATAGTATCGGGCAGGAAATCTGCTTTATCAGCAGTATCTCTGGGTGAAGTGCAAACTCTTCTAATTCAGTCAATGAAAGGAAACCTTAAGATGACATAAAATAATCGTCCTAAACTCTTACTGAAAACTAGGTTCTTGCATTTGTGCAATAGAAATATCTCTGAGAGTAAATAAATTCATAAGGTTTGGCCACGACAGTGTGTGGAAACTTTCTTTGCATAATATAACACAGTAAGTACTTCTCATTTACAGTAAAACCTGGAATGCCTGTGCTAGGGAAATTGAATTTTCAGGTTAGCTGCATAAAAATGGAAAATCTGATTGAAAACCCTTCCTAATTTTGTTTTCCTTTAGAGAGGTAACTGCTATTAACATTTTAGAGTTGTTTATTTTGATCTTACCTAGAGAGAGAAACAGAGAGATTACACTGTATATTTTGCTGTATTAATTGCCTTTTAAAAAACATATTTAGCATTTTGTCATGATTTTTAAACACTGCATAATATTTCAGCCTATACGTGTTTCATAAATTTAAAACCAGTTCTATATTGTTGGTGACCCAGGTTGCTTCTGATGTTTTAATATCATAACAAATATAGAGAACACTCTTGTACATAATCCTATCGTACATTTCCTATTAATTCTTAGAAGTAGACTTCCTGAGTCAAGCAGCCTAACATAAATAGTGTAAAACTTTGAGTATACATTGCCAAATTGCTGCCTCCCTCAAAAAAGTTATGCCAGATTACTCTATGAGACACCATGCAGGAAGCTCTTCATTTCTGCAAACTTGTCAATGTGGCATGTTGACATATCTTTTAAAATTTTTGGTAATTTGATAAGTGAAAAGTGAATCTCTGGTGCCTTTTTGTTTCTTGGACTAGTGGTTCCTCCTCAGTCTCCTTTGTCCGTATCTCTGACTCTGCCTGGTCTTGAGGGTGTCCGGGCTCGGTCTGGGTTGCTGCTCCCACATTCTACTGTCTAAGGGGGAAGCTCCTGCACTTTCATGGTTCAAATTCCACTTTGTCAGTTTCTGTGCTAAAGGCATCCCTCCTGTCCAGGCCTCTCTGTTGAATGCCAGGCCCATCTGCACAGACCCGAGTGCTTACCTCTCTTTAGATGTCTTCAGGCAGCCTCCAGTGCACACCTTCAAACCTGCTCCCCGGAGATGAGATTCTGTTTCTCCATCAGGAGAGTGAGCTCCAGGCTGGTATAATACCAAAACACTCGATCTGAGTGTCGCATGACATGTGCCTAATGTTAAAATGACAGGGGAAGATCCAGTGTCCTCTGAATCAGTAAGATAGCCTCTACCCATGCCAACACACCTCGTTTCCATGTCAGGAAGCCTGGAGTCATTGGTGAGACCTTGCCCTCTCCCTGCCTTGACTTCTTAACATCCACCTGTTGGAGATGCCTGTTGACCCCGTCTGAGAGCTGTCACCCAGAGCTCCTGGCTAGTAGCTCTCAAGCTGCTACCACCGCCCTTGTCCATACATCAGTAATTTCAACTCAGATTACTAAAAGTGCCAATTAAACAGACTCTCGGCATCTATGTTTGACTCTTTCCAATCCATTCTCCATGCTGTGTTTAACATGATCACTTTCAAAAGCAAGTCTGATCCTTTCTTTTTCTTGAATAAAACCCCGAGATGCTCCTTGTGCTCCTCAGGTGGGGGTGACAGTCCTCAAGGAGCCCACAAAGCCGTGAATGATGCAGCTCTGCCCTCACTCCTACCTGACCCTGATCCCCGCTCCCCTAATCCATATCCTCCTCGCTTCCTGAAAGGTGCCAAGCTCTATGCTCCAACTCCAGACTCAGACGTGTCGTATACCTCATGTGCTGGTATCTTATCCCTCCTTGACTTTCCCCCCCCAGTTCTTCCCAGAAATGTCTTTAAATCACTCGCCTAATGACCTATTTAGTGCCTCTCTTCCCCATTCTCCTGCAAACTACCCAAGAGCGAGGAGCGAGTCACTCTTACGGCTTCATCAGCAGCACCCTGTGCCATGCTTAACACCTAGCTGGTGTTCAACAAATTCTTGCCACACAAGCCAATAAACAAATGTTACAGTGTGGAAATATCTTTTCACCTTTTAAATATTTTCTGAATTATGTTTCTACAAACATTGCCCACTTAGGAGGCTAAAGGCTCTTGTCGATTTGTGAAAACTTTATAGGAACCCTCTGCTGTTCACCTGTGGTAAATGTGATTTATTTTGATAAGTTGTATTTTGTGTTTCATTCGTGGTATTCATGTGATGATAACAGCACTTTTATAATGATTAGTATTGGCAGGCAAAGTTTTATGATGCTTTATTTGTTTTTGCTTCACACGACCCTGTGAGGCATAGAAATTATCACCATCGACATTCTGTACATGAGGAAACCAAGTCTCGAAGGGGTTAAGAAAGTTGTCCAAAGTCACATAGCTGATGTTAACAGAAGCAGGATTCTGTGCTCTTAATCTTTACACTATACTGCCTCTGAAGAATTGTTTAATTTTTTTGAAGTACAGAAGAGATAATGTTCAACCTGACTTTTGAAGGACAGATGGGAGTTAACCAAGAAAGGGAGAAAATGAAGAACCTTCAGGAAGAAATCACATGTGCCAGACGTGGGCTGGGAGGGCACCCAGCTGCTCAGGAAGGGGCAAGTATACACCCAGGCTCTGTCCTGAGGCAAATAAAGCCGGAGAGGGAGGGAGAACAAGGGCTTAAGAGTCTTTTTGGTTTTCCAAGGTGTTCAGGATTTGTCTTGTCAGCAGTGGGAGCTACCAAAGGATTTATGAAAGGGAGTATTGTCTCAATCAGTACTCTAGATGAGCAAGCTTTCTCTTTCCTGGTAAGGGTTATGATGAAACCATGGCAATATAAAGTTGCATGTGACTGAGTGGCATATTAGCTGTAAAAATCCACCTTCCTACTTCTGAGAAGTGCTACAGTAAGGCCATGAAGACCAAGCATTATGTATGTATCTGAGCTGTTTTCTGTTATTTCCCCCTCTGTTTTTGTGTCAGAAGAAACTATACCATTACTTCCAGAGTAGAAGATGTTGAATTGTTTCCCCATTGGTCTTACTTTTCTGATGACGTGAGCACCAATGTAATGTTCATTACTAACGTTAGTGCCTGCAAGAATATCCTATTGGAAAGGGGATTGCCTGTGATTTTGTTAAGTGTCCAGCCAATTTTTATAAAAGACACAGTATCTGAGATGGCTGTTAAAAATATCAAGAGATTGTCTATGGGGGAAAAAAATCAAAGAAGATTCTATAGGTTGGTGTGGTTATATTACCAGAATTACTGGTGATATCTATAGCATTTAGAAACTTCACCCACAGTCAGATTTAATCCCAGGTCCACGGAACCTAGAGAATATATGAGTAGAATTCAGGAGAGTCCATGATCTCAGATGAGGAGAAAAGAACAGCAGTTTATTTTAAATAGCCTCTAACTACAATTTGTGTTGAGTGTACCTGAGTACAAACCACAGATGTACTAGCTGCAGCTGTGACTTTGTCATAGTGGAAATCACAGGCATTTCAAATCGCATTCCAGTCACTTCAGATATCTTGAAATAACATTGCTGCTCACCACACCTTCAAAACATTAGCTCTGATTTAATGTTTGGAAAAGTATAATTTTGTCTTTTCAGTACTGTAATAGGTACATTTTAATAGCATTGGTGTCTTCTGTAATCTTTGTGACTTTATCTGTTGTAACACTTTATTTGAAGAAGGCAGGCATGTGTCTCACTAGTCCATCAAAAAGGACCATAACAGAAAATGTCAAGGACTTCTGAGCTAATATCTTAAAAATGAGACAAACTTCCTAGATTTTCTTATATCCCTGCTAAGCCATGCGTGGTAAGGCTGCACCCCCATCCCTCAATGGTTAGATTTGTTTTCAGAGCTTTTAGTACTGGGAAAATCTGGATTGCTTTTCTTCTTCTAAGAAGAATGTCTTTATCTTAAACCCTGTCTTTAAGTTTCTTGGCCTTAGGAACGACTCTTGATCATAAGTTTGCTCTTCCCTGGGGATGCCAGATTTGGCAGATTTAGCAAATACAAAGTTAGGACCACTCTGTACTATGTATATCTATAGAAATATATATATAGATAGTACATATATATCTCTGAATTTCAAATAAACAATGAATAATTTTAGTATAAGCATATAGCAAATATTGCATGTGACAGATTCATACTAAATTATTTGCTGTCCATCATAAATTCAGATTTAACTGGGAATCTTGTATTTTATTTGGCAACTCTAAAAACATCAAATTTGAGCCAATAGTCTCCCTGCTAATTACAGATGGTTAGATCTTTTTTCCTTATACTGTTTAGTGATGGAAATTAGTTAACTGCCAAGTGTCTTAATTTTTGATTGAATGTGAAGATATTTAGAAGTTTGAAATTTCTTATTATCACTCAGTGATCATGGAGTCCGTTTTCAACTTCGGGAGAAGCAAACAACTGAGAAATACTACCAGTCTTTAAAATGAATTTTGGTATTAACTGTGTTCCACTGAGATACGGTTACTGTATCAGAGAAATGTGGTCAAAATGTAGACTCACAGTCAGACTGAAGTTCAAAACTTTTTAACACATCCCATTGTTAAATAACTTGGTTTCAAATCAAGCACAAGTAGTAATTTCCATAGCCTGGGATGAGATTCACGATAATAACTAATATGAATGCCAATGAAGATAAGAACTTTACCTTTGCATACAGGTGAATTACATCAAAACCCATTAATCATCAATTTATGGAGACTGACAACTCCACATTTATTTCAAATAAAAGAAAATGTAGTCAGCATAAGGCCAGAAAACAAGCCAGCCTGAAATTGGTACCAATATTTATAATGTGCTTTCTGTGTTTCTATGCCTTCATCACAGTGCAAAGTATTATCAATGTTAAGCAAAGAAAGACAAATGTGAGTGGTAAAAAGTGGCACACTCAACATCTTAGAGAGATTTATTCAGGGGAAAATCAATTTGGAAGAATTGCAAATTATATAAAGAGGCGGCATAAAAAGGCATGATCCAGTCTCAAGCACCTTCTCTTGTCACACAGAAGCAGGAATTAAGAAGCGAGCTTTGCTGCTTACTCCCCACATGTCCTCTCCTGTGAATGCTCCAACCATGTCCACTTGGAATGTTCATTAAATACAACACGTTAAGCTGGGCATGGTGGTGTGTGCCTGTAATCCCAGCACTTTAGGAGGCCAAGGTGAGCAGATCACTGAGGCCAGGAGTTCAAGACCAGCCTGGCCAACATAGTGAAACCCCATCTCTACTGAAAATACAAAAATTAGCCGGGTGTAATGGTGCATGCCTGTAATCCCATCTACTCAGGAGACTGAGGCACAAGAATCACTTGAACTCGGGAGGCAGAGGTTGCAGTTAGCCGAGATCACACTAGTGTACTCTCCAGCCTGGGCAACAGAGCAAGACTGTCTCAAACACAAACACACACACACTCACACACCAGATTAAGTAAAATACTTGTTTCTCTACCAGTACTGTCTGCAAAAACAGAAGCCTTCCACTCTGACTTATGCCAGTTGTGGTCAGACAAACCCAAATGCTGTGCATCTCCTTCTCCTTAACCAAATGGTACTGTTTTGAGGCATCTTCTTCTCTGTGTTAGGTTTGGACTAATCCAGAAAAAAATAGTCAGTGACATTCCATGAGCCTGTTGAAGAAATCTCTTTACTAAAGAGAAAATTGGGGCCGGGCACGGTGGCTCACACCTGTAGTCCCAGCACTCTAGGAGGCCAATGCGGGCGGATCACGAGGTCGAGAGATCAAGACCATCCTGGCCAACATGGTGAAACCCCATCTCTACTAAAAATACAAAATGTAGCTGGGTGTGGTAGTATGTGCCTATAATCCCAGCTACTTGGGAGCCTGAGGAAGGAGGCAGAGGTTGCAGGGAGCCGAGATCGTACCACTGCACTCCAGCAGCCTGGGCTACAAAGAGAGACTCCCTGTCAAAAAAAAAAAAAAAAAAGAGAGAGAGAGAGAAAATGGAGGGCAGTGCATTACGGAGGCTGACACAGTACAATTCGCCTCCTCACCCCCTCCCTACTCACTTCCAGACATCAATGTTCCTGTTTTGCCAGTCATCTCACAACAATGCATGTCCAAGCCACACTGTGATTAGAGGGAGAATATGCTTATTACCCAAGTTCTTCGCATGTTGGAGCAGGGAGAGGCCCGGGGTGGTAAACCACAGGAAATTTCCATTTGCCCTCCGCTGTGGCACTCTCACTCTATAGGAAAGTTAGCTGTTATTAAGTAATAATGTTCAGCTGAGGTTGGTCACTCATAACAACAGACAGATGTGTAATGTTTTATTTGGGTTAGCCAGCTCTCTCACAAATAAAGGGCCTGAAATCAAACTGTCTTTATGAAAACATTCAGCAAATGATACCTCTGGCTTATTCCAGTGCTCAGATTCTTTGCCACGGAAAATGGAATATGAGTTCCCTGTTGAGCCCGGTGTCTGTTTAAACTTGTCTTTGTCAAGTGGAGAAAGGTTGATGTTCTATGAGATTTTAAAAAAGAGTTTTTAAAGAATCCACATCGAGGAGTAAAGAGAACAACTATGCAAACCACATTTCGAGATGGAAAAGCATTTTTTTTAGTCCTTATGGAATTCCAAACAATAATAATGGAATGGAAACACAGGAAAAAGCTGCATATCTGACCGCAGAGGCAAATTGCATTATTAGATGCTCACAGGCAATGCAAATATGGATTGGTCTGTAAAGAAACACTTGTTGCTTTTCTAATATATAGTGGGGTGAGGGGGGACTTCTCCAATTCACCAAGGCATCACTAGCAAATTCCAGCTACCGAATTGCTTGGGGAAATTGAATTCTTTGGAAGACAGGTTCTTAGGAACTGCACCCCCAGAAATTCTGGTTCAGTAGCTCAGGTGTGGAGCATGAGAGCCTGCATTCCTGATGATGGGGCTGCTGTGGTTGGATGAGGGGAAAGGGGTCACACTATTCTATGCCACCCCATCTTCAGGAGCCAGCGAGGTGGATAACTCATCTCAACATATAGTATGACCATGAAGAGAGATACCTACCCATAAAATGGACTAAGAGTCACAAAAGCTTGTTTCTAGCTCTAACCTTGTTACTGGCTCAGTAACCTTGAACAAAGTACTCAAAACTTTTTGATATTTTTATCTCCCCAGATATAAAGTGAAGAGTTCAGACAAGATCAGCACTCCTCAAAGTGTTCTCAAATAAAGGCTAAGCACACACACACATACATACAGACATATGTATATATAGTTACAGTGAAACAGGTTTTATAACTGTAGGATTTCTCAAAAACTACAATAAATGTACAGTGCGACTCTCCGAAGAGTGAATACAGTGGGGTGTTCGGGGACTCAGGAGACAAATCCTTCCAAAATTATTTGACCACAAATCCCTTTCTGTGTGGAACACCTGAACCACACACTTCAGCAAGAAAGCCCCTAGTGTTTTGCAGCCCTAACTTTCCCGGCTTAGAATCTAGGTTCTCTCCATAGTCCTCGAATGTTCCCAGCCAGGGCAATGCTAAAAGCTTCCCTTAATGATACTCATTATCCAAGGAAGAAATCTGAGAGCAATTTTCTACCAATCGTTTGCTTTTTTTTTTTTTTTTCAGCAACTCTCAATTTTTCCCCAAGACATTGCACCTGAACTTCCATCCTCAAGGAAAGATTTCCTAACTAAAACCTCCACCTGGCAACTGCAGTACTTACATATTTAACCGTATTGACTTTCTCCTCCTTCTAATACCATAGGCCTGTTCCTCTGTTTGAAAGTAATGAGACTGAATTTTAGACAATCTAATTCCTTGGCTTGTTCATTTTCTCCCTATTCTAGATAACTTTTAAGTGGTGAAGAGTGTAGATCGTGGTTTCCAAGTGTAGTCTAAGGTCTAACAGCATCAGGGATATCTGGGAAATTCTCAGAACTGCAGACCCTCTGGCTACACCCCGAACCTGCTGAATTTGAAATTCTGCGGTGGGACCCAGACATTTGCATTTTTATCAACCCAGCCAGGCGATTCTAAGGCGCACTCAAGTTAGAGAGCCATTGTTGAGATCAGACGCATGGACTATAGATTCCAACATACCTTGTGCTATATCACAGTTTCTTTGTCTGGAATATGGGAATCGTAGTAGTACCTACTTCATAATCTATGACAGAATTAAATTAATTCATAATACCTAATATCAGGCCTGGCACAGGGTAAGCAATGAGTCAATTAATTACAGCTGCTTAATCTATAATGGATGCTGACGGCAGTGAGCAGGAACTTACGCTTTGTCACGCTGCACCACGAGACTCCTTTGCAAGCTAATGCTGATGTTGGTGGGTAGATAGGAGCAGACAGAGCTGGTTTGGTCACCAGGTGCTCCATTTATTAACTTTGTGGACATGTGTAAATTATTTAATTTCTCTAAGCTTAGTTTTCTCACCTAGAAAATAAAGTAATTTCTTCCCAAGGTAAAGAAAGGGATTCAATAAGATAAAATCTATAACAGCTTTGAAAAGTGCCTGGACCCTTTTAAATTGTCCCTTCCCAAATAAAAGCTATCAATGACCTAATGACAGTGGTCCCTGGACAGCTCAGTGTGTCTATGTGATTACAGACCCTGAGGCCACTGGGTCCTTAAATCAGGGCTTCTTGCTCCACAAAATATCAGAATGATGGCTATAATGGGCTTACAACTTTCCCTAAAAAAGTTATCTTGTCATGATAAATGTAAATATTGACTCAGAAGTACTCAAAAGATAATTCGTCACCTTTTTCTGTTGTTCTTAGGGATCAGGAAAGTCATTCTATGAAAATCTTGTTAAATTTGGGTGCTTTTTGTATTGTGTTTAGTCATAGACCAACATTCAGAGTTTACATGAAGAATATTTCAGAACTTGGCCAGGTATGGTGGCTCTCACCTGTAATATCAGCACTTTGGGAGGCCAAGGCAGGTGGATCACCTGAGATCAGGAGTTTGAGACCAACCTGGCCAACATGGTGAAACCCTGTCTCTACTACAAATACAAAAATTACCCAGGCGTAATGGCAGGTACCTGTAATCCCAGCTACTCAGGAGGCTGAGGCAAGAAAATTGCTTGAACCCAGGAGGCAGAGGTTGCAGCGAGCAGAGATTGTGCCACTGCACTCCAGCCTGGGTGACAGAGCAAGATTTCATCTCAAATAATAATAATAATATTTCAGAACTTTACATCTTTCACTTTTTAGGTCAGGCATATAATCCTAAGATACAAAAATATGTATTAATGGTGAAAGTGTCTCTGTGGTCAGGTTTCCCTAGGTTTTGCCCTGTTAGCAACTCTAAGAACTGTATGGCTTACAGCAACAACAATTTTTTCTCACCTGTGTTTCAAGTCAGCTGTAGTTCAGTTATGGCTCAGTTCCAAGTTTCCTTCTTCCCACTTACCAAAAGGAAGGAACAGCCCAATCCATGACCCACCCACATGCAAGGCAAGCCATGTGATGAGCCTGACGCCTCTCTTCAGGCACGGTGTGGGTCACTGCTGCTCACATTCCATTGGCCAAAGCGGGTGGCAGGGCCACACCTGACACAAGGGAGTAGGAAACATACTCCACATCCCCCTATCCCCCCGCAGGGACAGGCCCAGGGGAGGATCCTTTGTGGATGGACCCAGCCGAGAGGCACAGCAAATAATTGGGAGCAACATATATCAACCACAGCCTCCCAAATTGCCACAGCTCTATCAATAGGTTCCAAGTTCAAACACATCATCCAAACACACATCTTTGAGAAAGAGGAAACTAGCTTGCAAGTGTGCTGTAATCTCAACTCGCGCTCCCCCTGAAATCCCCATAATTCTCCTGGAGAAGAATGAGTGGCTCCGCAGCCTCCGAGCAGCTGTCATTCTTTCTGGACCATCTTCAGTCCTCAATAGTCTGAGGAAAAAAATGCTTTTGCAGAAGGAAAGTAGAATTTCCCTAGGAGATACAAACCAAAGGATTACCCTCTGGAATCAGCTGAGAATCCACTTTGTCCACCTTGCTCTTTTTCAATGAACGTGTCTGTTTCTGAGGCCACTGGCAAAGCTGTCCGTGTCCTTGGCTGACATGGATGAGTCGAAAGCTGGACTTGGAACAGTCAGATCAGCCTTTGAAGTGGATGCTACACTGCTCTGTAGTGTACGAACAGGACCCAAGGCCAAGGCCAGAGGTCAAGGTGTGTGTGCTCCTGAGACCACAGTCGCAGGAGCACAAGGAGGAGAGCTAAGCCTCACTGGTTTTATGCTCTATTGTATTAAAGCTTCTGAGCTCAGTGAACCCCAAGCAGATTCGTGTCAAGCGTTTTTTTCTACTTAATATTTAAATCTGTGATACTTAAGAGTCAAATTTAATCCAGGCATTTTGGATTTCTGGACAAAGAGATCATTGAAAAGCAAATTTATCAGAAATATTTGACATGCAAAAAAGCTTTTTAAGCAACTTTTCTTACAAATAGGAATCTATGTTTTGTCAGATCTTAAAAGTGAGATCCACCGCATGTTAATTTTAGTCTGGAAATCCAAAGTTAGGATTTGATGTAGATTTCAATCTTTATGCCTCATCATCCTGGTTAAAGGACATGGGAGGAGGTCACTGAAGACCTGGTTGAGAAACCCCAGTTTTGGGGAGCCGCTGTCTCCCCATTTTACTGTGACAAATGTTTTTCTGTGGGACCTTTGCCTTGTTAGTTCACTGTGAATTGCAGAATAAAGTTTTCTTGAGAGGGACAAATTGAAAACTTCCAAAATCTGGCTTAACAGACCCTAAGTTTTAAAGACATCAATGTTGTACTTACTAGGAATAAAAAACAATCATTCTTAAACTGAATTTATTTTACTTAACAAAGCATCCATGTGACAGCTGGGTCATCCTCCCACCCATCCTTTTTTTTTTTTTTTTTTTTTTTTTTTTTTTTTTTTTTTTTTTTTTTTTTTTTTTTTTTTTTTTTTTTTTTTTTTTTTTTTTTTTTTTTGCATTTTCTTGAAAAAAATCTTTGTATTGAAGTAAAATATAGATATGTAATTTACCATCTTTAGCATTTCGAGTGTATAGTTCAGTGGTAATAAACACATTTCTATTCTTTTTTTCGCTTTCATCCCCCTTCAAAGTCTCTGGTAACTACTAAACTGCTCTCTATTTTCATGAACTCCACTTTTTTAGCTCCCACATATGCGTGAAGACATGCGATATGGGTCTTTCTGTGCCTGGCTTATCTCACTTCACATAATGGCCTCCTATTCCATCCGTATTGCTGCAAACGGCAGGATCTCATTCTTATGGCTAAATAATATTCCATTGTGTATATACCATATATTCTTTATCCATTCATCCACTGTTAGACACTTGGGTGGATTCCATATCTTGGCTGTTGTGAATAAAGCTACAATGAACATGGGTGAGGCAGGAATGTCTTCGAGATACTGATTTCATTTTCTTTGGATCTACACCTAGTAGTGTAATTGCTGGAGCCTGTGGAAATTCTAATTTTAGTTTGCTGAGGAACCTCCATACTGTCCTCCATAACGGCTGCACTCATTTACATTCCCACCTGCAGCGTAGGAGGGTTCCCCTTTCTTCAGTCTGGAGGAGCTCAGTTTTGAGACGTAGAGAAAAGTGGTACATGTACACACGGGTTGACTAGCATAAATGAGAGCTGAAAATCTATCATGGGAATTAAAGATTTATCTGAACTTAATTTTAGCTAATGTTTTCATTAGAATTATTTATATTGTATATAAATATCATAATACACGTTTATATATTCTACAACATATACTATTTGTGTAGCATTTATAATAATACATGTTAGTAATGTGTTACAGTTTTGATCAGATTCTCCATATACTCCTGCTTTAAAACATTCATGGCCTTGAGTCCCTGGGTAGTTGGCATTCATCTATGGGGATGGCAGAGGTTGTACATTCCTGGAGTGGACACAGCTGTTGAGCCATAAGGCTCTTTGTCAAGGGGAAAATGTATATGAGGTGTGGTTCCCAGCGTGTGTTCCTGGAGCACCAGAGACAGCATCACCTGAGGACTTGTTAGACATGCAGATTCTCAGGCTTTACCCCAGACCTGCTGAATCAGCAACCCCGAGCTTTCCAGGTGATTCCAATGTGGCTAAACTTGAGCCCCTCTGTCAGGGGGGTTGCAGGCATGGGCACAAGAGCCTTGCTGTGGAATGCACCACTGCCCTGTGTCTGCTGTTGGGAACTTGGGCGAGTCGCTTACCCTCTCTGTGCCTCAGTTTCCTCTTCATGGGGATAATGATGTTGCCTACCTCTCAGGGTTGGTGTGAGGGCTAAATAAGTTTCCATGTGGAAAGCACTTAGAGCAGTGGCAGGCATGAGGCAGTTTGAGAGTTATCTGTGTATGATGATGATGATTCTCATCACCGATCTGAACTTTTATTGCTATCATTACTTCTCTGAATCTTTATTACATTGTCTTATTCTTGCTTGAGTTACTCTTCATCTGTGTCTTTCCCACGTTGGGCTACCCTGGCTCCATTCTTGCCTATTACTTGCTTATATCTTTTTTCCAACGGATCAGTAGCTTTCTGCCCATTTCCAGGTTGATTTCTCTGATAGAACAGTGTGTTCCAGCTTGCCATGGTGGGTTTTTGGATTGTTCGTTGTTATAAGAGCTTCTATCTTTGATGAAATGTCTTTCTTCCCTCAAGATGTCAATGGGTAGTGCCTTTCCACTTCCCATTCTCCTTGCTGTGTCCCCAACACCGGAAATGTAGTTCTCCATACAGCTAAGGACCTTTTTCAATGTGCTTTCTGTTTCATTCTGTTTCAAAGTGTGTTTATTTTCTTTCCTTTAACTCCAGAAAACAAATGCTCATAGCATAAGCACTCAGTGACCTCAGACCATGAATCTTTTACTGGTTTGAAGCAGAAAAGAGTAATACTGACCTATTCATTCCACAGCTTTAAGAACTTCACTGGGTAGAAATCACCATTCTAAGAATTACAATCCCAACCCAGAAACTGAAACGATAAACAAAAACTGCAGAAATAAACATTATTTCCAGAAACTAAAAAAACTGCTAATGGTTTATATGGAATATTGCTTAGCTGGGAGGATTAACTCTTTTCCCATTTGCCCCCAGAATACTCACTGGCAGCACTGAGGCTGCAGCATTTACCCGGAAATGACTTTGCCACACAATATATTACTTTCATTATTATTTTCACATCACTCCAGTATATCAGCTTTGGAAACAAAGGACATCATCGCATTTATAGCATTCTGTTTTTAGTAGTTGTATTTTTATTTGCAAAATGTAGTCATTCTTGATTGCTGGAAAACACAGCATTCCTACACACGATGTTAATGTCAGTCTTCAACAGTTGTTGGCCAGAGATTCATTTGATGAATCTGATTTTTCCTAAATAGACAATTGTGATGGTTCAGATGATTCTGATATTAGTTCTGTTTAGAAATAACTCTAAGAACGATTTTTATGTTTTATTTTTGCATTGAAAATCAATCATATTTTCTTCAGCCTCAAAGAACATGTTTATGTAAAATTAAATGAGCACTGGTGGCAAGCTGCACTTTTTTTTTAAATGAGAAAAAGGTTAAGATGGGGGAAATTAGAAGAAAATATTCCTCTGTTATTCTTCTTGTTTTTATCTTTTGGGAAACTGTTATTGTTGCTTACCATGTTAGAATTAATCCAGGTCTATTAAAGACTAAGGGAAAATACTCTAAGGCAGTAACATGAAATTATATGAAATAAGAGTATGTGCCGGGCGCGGTGGCTCACGCCTGTAATCCCAGCACTTTGGGAGGCCGAGGCGGGTGGATCACAAGGTCAAGAGATCAAGACCATCCTGGTCAACATGGTGAAACCCCATCTCTACTAAAAATACAAAACATTAGCGTGCCTGTAATCCCAGCTACTCAGGAGGCTGAGGCAGGAGAATTGCCTGAACCCAGGAGGCGGAGGTTGCGGTGAGCCGAGATCGCGCCATTGCACTCCAGCCTGGGTAACAAGAGTGAAACTCCGTCTCAAAAAAAAAAAAAAAAAAAAAAGAGTATGTATCAACAAGGATTTAAACTTCATGAAAGAAGTCTGCTGAGGATTAAAATTCTATAAATTAAGAGCCTATGATAAAGTGCAATTCATAAAGCCTGTGGGTAAGATTGATGGGCACAATGAAGATTCTGGGTCTTAACAAAGCAATGACAAAGAGGTCGTTTACCAAACATGCTGTGGCCACAATAGGAGGATCCAGCCTGTTAGAGGCTGTACAGGTTAATTGGAAATACTTTAACTCTAAAAGAGTAATAACTGCAAATAATTGGCGGATCAGAAGAAAGGTAGGAAGTCTAAGTGTGCCTATGTGTGTGTGTGAGACACAAAAATATATGGGTGTAGACAGATGGATGCCTGACAGATACAGATGATAGATAATAGGTAGGTAGATATTTAGACAGATGATAAATAGGTAATTCAGAGATAATAGATTGATAGGTGATAGATAATAGATGGCAGAGTTGGTAGGTAGTTAATTGATAGGTAATAGATGAATAGAAGATACATAATAGATAGGCAGATAGCTTAGGAAGAATCATTTTAGAAAAAAAGATACAAAAGAACCTCTGGAATTTAGAGGAGATTGCATGAAACCGTGGATGTTTAAGGGGATTTTGTTGTGGACTGACAGGAACCCTTGGCTAACTTCCAAAGACTTTGGGCCTGGTTCTTTCTGCCAGGACCCAGCTGTGTCAAGTGGGATGGTTCTGACAATCTTTTCCACACTAATGTCCTATGACTCAACAGTAGCAATGCATTTCCACAGGCGGTAAAAATATTCTAGACTCTTCCCTTCCAGCGCTCACTGTTTACTTCCTCTGCGCTTCCCCTTCCTGCCTCCCGGTGTGCTGGTCAGTTCATAGCCAGGCTCAATGAGGGTGGGTTAACCCTCTCTTTCCAGGGTGTTTTGCTACGGAGCTCCCTCCAGGGGCTGGGAACTCTGTGGTGAGGGCTGTGGCTGGGATTCAGCTTCCTTCTTACGTCATTCCTTGAACCTTTACCCTATTCTGTGCACTGTGGCAGATTACCAGGGATTGGAAGGTAAATGCCATGGTGTAACTCTTAGAAAATCATTGGGGGCCAGTTTTACTGGGGTGCACTTGGTAACCACCTATGAACCCATGTATCCCTCTTTCTTTCAGGCAGTAGCAGAATCCCATGGTAGCCAGGTGGGTGAAGGGGACCGAGGACGTTCTACCTGCCTTGAAGAAGACACCTGACCTGCGGAGTGAGTGACCAGGTAGTAGATGGTTCTGAGGGCATCGCACACTTGAGGGAGGGAGGAGGACAGCGAGGGCCATGGCACCTTTTGACTGCAGACTGCAAGCTGCTCTCTTTTCCACAGAGAAACGCTGCACCCAACACACACAGAGGCTCTAGGTCTTGTCCTGTGATTTCTATCCACCAAGCCTTGATACGAGGTACAATCAATGCTGTTAACTCCAGCACTAGATACACAGGACTGCAGCAAGCACACTCCCAGCAGAAAAAGGAAACAGATCCAGTTCACTCCAAGCCTGGCTGGCTGCCCCTTTGAAAGACAGTTTAAAACAGAAGCTTCATGATGCTGCCTTTATACAAACAGGGCCAAGCTTTCCAGAATCTGGTGGAGGGCTGAGTGCCCGCACAACACTTGCGTATCACTCACACTGGAAAACTTAAGCTTCTGTTTTTATTTCAGTGGATTGAATGGCATGCAGTTTCCTCAGAAGTTTCAAAAAAAAAAAGGTGCATGCAGTCACTTGCAGGCAGGCTGCATTTGTCTCTGCTGGTGCTCACGTTACAAGCTGGTCTGTGCATTTGGGCTTGCCAGAATGGCGTTTCGTTTCCAAACCTTTACTGTGGTCGCTTTCCTCTTCGTTATACTGAAAAGTGTTGCTGAGGGTATAGTAAGGCCCTAGTTCATCAATTAGATCCTGTACTTTCCTTCTAACTTGATCCCAAGAACAGTGGAATTTGCTTCAAGGTAAAGAAATTCTGAATAATTTAAGGCCCTTCTTTGCAACAAAAATGACTTTCTTAGAAAAAAAGCAATTTCATGGGAGCATTTAGTAAATAACACACTCTTAATAATGTAGCAGGAAAATTAAAATGCCCAGCAGACCCCTTGCATCCTGAACAGTTGTTTGCTGCTAATGGATACAATTTCCATTTCCTTGAAGGGATTTGCCCAGAGGATTACCTCCAAAATTTCTATTGAGATAATACTGCTCTAACAGAAAAAGCATTGCATGAATCATAAACCACTGTATATAGTTCCTTTATAAAAGGGGAGTTTTTTAAAAATACTGAAAATACCAATGAGGTGAAGAAAAACATGCCACACAGGTACTCTGTAATCACCAACATTATCTTTCTCAAGGAATGTGGGGAAATTTATGTCAGTCACCAGGCAGGTACTATAAGATACTGGGGGCCCGCACAGTCAGCTTGTTCCCGGCTGTTAACTTGGAGCAGAGCGTACCCTGGGGCTGAGCACAGAAGCCCAGCACTTCTTATAGGTAGGTCTTTTCGGCTACAATGTTAGATACCTATACTTACTGACTTCTTCATTTGCTCTTTAAAATAGATTTCTCCTGCTGGTTCTACTTAGTTCTAAGGAGTAAGGAAGAATTTTGGTGCCATACCTAAATATCATATCTAAAGTGACATTGGTAGCACTTTTCCAAGAATAACCAGCATATTGATCAAGCCATTAATAAAGCCTAATTATTTGCTATAAGAATGTTTTGGGTTGTTTGCTAACTAAGCTTTTCTCAAAATCATAATAAAACTAGAAGAGGTTGTAGATTCTTAAGTATTCATTAGATTGAGGGAAAATGAATTGCTGTTACCAAGAATATCATGCAAAAGGTAGGTTCTAAAAAATGCATTACTACCAACTAAGTGTTAAAGATTTATACTAATATTCTCCATATCAAGAAGTATTTCATGCATATTACTAGATTTATGCTCAGTCAAATAATTTTAAATGTTCTATAATTGGGAATACATGGTAGCTGAATATCAGTAAACACATCGCTCTATGAGATATATGCATATGAGTTTATCACAAAAAAATAGCATAACTTTTTTTTTGGAATATGAGGCTCTGTTTTAACAATTTACCTTATTCAGTAGTAACAAAACCCCTGAGGAATAGGCTGTATTACCATTTTAAACATTGGAGAGCGGAGGTCTAGAGAGGTTAAATAGCTTTCACCAGGTCACACAGCTGATGAATTGCAGAGTCAGCATTTGACCCAGGTCTGCTCTTTTGCAAAGCCTCTGCTCCACACTCTACCCTACTGACCACTTAAGCACAGATCAGTTAATCTTGCCTTCAGAATTATCCTTTCTTGCATACTTCTATATACGTTCATACTTACTTCATGTAATGATTCTATTTTCTGAAAGTTCCACCACATACGACCGTAACGAAATGTCTTTGTCGTTTCTCTAAGTGTTCCCAGATCCCGGCAATGGATTCCACTCACATGGGCATGTCCAGCACGCCCCTGGTGAAGCACACTGCTGGGGCTGGGCTCAAGGCCAACAGACCCCGTGTCATGTCCAAGAGTGGGCACAGCAATGTGAGAATTGACAAAGTGGATGGCATATACCTACTCTACCTGCAAGACCTGTGGACAACGGTTATCGACATGAAGTGGAGATACAAGCTCACCCTGTTCGCTGCCACTTTTGTGATGACCTGGTTCCTATTTGGAGTTATCTACTATGCCATCGCGTTTATTCATGGGGACTTAGAACCCGGTGAGCCTATTTCAAATCATACCCCCTGCATCATGAAAGTGGACTCTCTCACTGGGGCATTTCTCTTTTCCCTGGAATCCCAGACAACCATTGGCTATGGAGTCCGTTCCATCACAGAGGAATGTCCCCATGCCATCTTCCTGTTGGTTGCTCAATTGGTCATCACGACCTTGATTGAAATCTTCATCACCGGAACCTTCTTGGCCAAAATTGCGAGACCCAAAAAGCGGGCTGAGACCATCAAGTTCAGCCACTGTGCAGTCATCACCAAGCAGAATGGGAAGCTGTGCTTGGTGATTCAGGTAGCCAACATGAGGAAGAGCCTCTTGATTCAGTGCCAGCTCTCTGGCAAGCTGCTGCAGACCCACGTCACCAAGGAGGGGGAGCGGATTCTCCTCAACCAAGCTACTGTCAAATTCCACGTGGACTCCTCCTCTGAGAGCCCCTTCCTCATTCTGCCCATGACATTCTACCATGTGCTGGATGAGACGAGCCCCCTGAGAGACCTCACACCCCAAAACCTAAAGGAGAAGGAGTTTGAGCTTGTGGTCCTCCTCAATGCCACTGTGGAATCCACCAGCGCTGTCTGCCAAAGCCGGACATCTTATATCCCGGAGGAAATCTACTGGGGTTTTGAGTTTGTCCCTGTGGTATCTCTCTCCAAAAATGGAAAATATGTGGCTGATTTCAGTCAGTTTGAACAGATTCGGAAGAGCCCAGATTGCACATTTTACTGTGCAGATTCTGAGAAACAGAAGCTTGAGGAGAAGTACAGGCAGGAGGATCAGAGGGAAAGAGAACTGAGGACGCTTTTATTACAACAGAGCAATGTCTGATCACAGGGGCACCATGCAGGTTTAACCGTGCATGCTGTTTCCGCATCAGAACTCCCTTCAAACACAAAGACTGCTGTGAAGACAAAAATGTGTAGACGTACTCTAAAAACCTGCACGGACATACAAAATCAATCTTTTCCTGTGATCTTGTGGCTAAACCAGCATTTCTGTGTTTGAGAGAGTTCCTTTTAAATGCTTTATCTGAAAGTGAACTCTTATAATTCAGATTGTGTAAAATGGGGCTACATTTCTAAGAGCTTGGTGTAGGGCAATTGGAATAATGTCCTGTTAGATAAACAGACACTTAGCAATGCTAACATTAAAAGTATATGTATTTCTATACAAGATTATTACCTGTAATATAAGATATTTATTTAACCAAGTGTCAATGACCTTATGGCCAAGACTTCATTTATCTCATTGCTTTCATTGATCTCACTGCTTTAAAACATGCTGTTTTTGTTCAAGCAGGAAAAATATTATATCTAATGATTGTGTGATAATACCTGAAAAGAGGTAGAGAGACTCTGTTCACAAAATGTAGTAATTTTATTTTTACCTTTCTTCAGTGGACTGAATTGTATGAAAGGAAACTGATCAGATCTGTAATTCACAACTGTGGAAACCTACACAAATGGGGCTGATGCCATTGTTTCCTCTATTTCTTCTTTTTTTGGACTGTACTATCCTCTTTCCATTCAAAAAGTTTCCATTCAAAATGTGGTTCACAGACCCGCCACATCAGCACCATCCAAGAGCTTATTAGTAACGCATAGATTCTCAGGCCCCAGCCAGACTTACAGAATTGGGGTCTGTATCTTGACAGGACCACCAAGTGAATTGTGTACAAATGAAAGTTTGGAAGGTCTGTTCTGGACAATGTTTCCAAAGCAACTTTCTGAAGCCATGTGGAAAACTGACTCTGTGGGTCCCATATCCCCGTGCCATCCAGACCTGGCCTCTGTTCAGTTCATTATCATTGGCCAATATTTCTTTCAGCCATTTCATTTTTTATCTATTAAAATGCCTTGCCCATAAAGGAACTGCATATAATTATCCCCTGACATTCCAAGAGCAAAATAAACCTCTTGAGAGTAATTGTTGTCTCAGTTATGCCTGTTGATTACAGTTAGCACAAAAGAAAAATTCAGCTGCCTGACAATACAGGAAATGTTCTCAGAGGCTGAAGTTTGTAAGGTCTGGTGGGGCCATAAGGAAGAAGAGGAGCTAAAAGTAAGGAATTCATAAACAAGATGACTCCCTGATGCATGAACAAGATTTGAAAATCTCAAACCTGTAAAGAATACCCTCGCTATTTGAATAAAGCTTATACAAAGAGGTAACATTTCGCCCCTGGAAAAATTCAGGGGTCTGGTGCTCTGCATTCCTTTGAGGCAAAAAAATAAATAAATAATAATAATAAATGGGCTATGACTGGTTAAATGTCCGAAAGGTGAATTCTCATTTGATTCAAACGGAGACAGATTTGCGCATTCACTCAAGCAGAATGTGACCATGAATGTTCAGCCCCTGCACACATACAAAGATGTACGCGATTCCCCCCACTGCACACAAATACTCACACGCAAGCACACACATGCACATACCCTGGCTCTTCGAGCATAATCAGGGGAGCCATCAGTGAAAGACATTTGCGATTAAGACAAGTCCTTGACAGACACGTTCATGTCTATTTGGTTCTATAAAAATATGAACATTGGGACTCAGAGCAAAAAGGGAAGATAAACTGGATTCAGGTTATCAGTGAAATGATGGTATAGATTACAGCAAATCTGGCTATATGTTGATGTTACTGCATTTGTAAATATCCTCCCATTAAAGAGAAAATGTGGCTAAAACCCCCAGACTGGAGCTGAACTAGTTTAAGGCAGGTGTAGGGATAATCGGAGTCAAGTTTGTGAAAGTTTAAAGAACGATCTCAATCCATGAATGAAAGGGAAGATGTTGCTTCTTTAATTATTTGGAAGGTTTTTTTTTCTTTTTCTGTTGATAATTTTATGGAAGGTTGCTTTAGATCTCCATTCCTTAAAAAGTATTACATGTCAGTGTAGTTAGATATTATCTCTTTTAGTTATTACACTTGCTATTTTTTACTGTATATTGTGGTCTAATCAACAAAAAAATAATGCCATGGGCATGTTTAGACCTTTTGTGTTGCACTATTAAATTTTTTTCAGAGTATTTATATCAGTGCTAACTTGAATGTGATTCAGATTAAAAATCTTGCTCACTTATATTGTACATTGTACAAGGACATAGCATAAGAGTCAGAAAAATTTTTGTATTTCATTTAGCATATCAATTTCAGCCAAATTTGGAAGACTTGACTATCTGACCTTTTGTGCTACACACACAAAACAAATATTGGAGTAGAAATACCACCTTAAAATATATCTTAATTTACATTTAGATAATATTGAAATCACAGTCTGTTAAAATTAGAAATGTAATTCAAATAAAAATCAAACAAAATAGTTGTTTCAATTTATCTAAATATCTGTCTGGTTTTTAAGAGTGTCTGAAAAATCTATATAAGTCAATAAATCATATTTTAATATTCAATAAAAAGCTCTGAAGCTGTATCTGGTTTGAAGCTTACCATTTTCCTGGCCCCTTAACTATCATTACTTGGTGCATAATACTTTCATGTTACCACGTTAACAAAGGATTTAGGTAGCAAACTTCATTTATTATGTCTGGTCAGTCTTCTGCTTGAAACAGATTCACCCTCAATACCCAGCTAAGGCGAAGCCAAAGTAGTGGAGTATTCCTGACCCAAAAAGGCTTTTGAATTTTGAAACATTTCTAATGTGTTAGGTTTTCTCAATGAGACCATTAAAAAACGTTGTGTTCCATTTGAGAAACCACAGAGTCAACAGCAGTAAATCAGTGTGCTCCACAAGCCATGTCTTATTCAGTAATAAAACAGACGGCGCTCACATGGTGCCTGGCAGACAGCAACTCTGGGCAGCAAAGCACTGAGTCACCCAACTCCACTCCTTTGGGATGGGGTTGGGAGTCATGCATTGGCTCCCTTTTTCATCATGGGGAAATTACAACACAAAGTAGAGTGTCCAGAAAGCTAAAGAGCTGGTTTAAGGTCGAAAAATGCCATGAATTAATGAACCAGGTATTTAGATAAATCAAAACAACTATTTTGTTGGATTTTTATTTGAATTAAATTTCCCAATTTTAATGGACTGTGATTTCAATTTTATCGAAAAGTAAATGAAGATACATTTTTAAGGTGGCATTTCTACTCCAGTATGAAAAAAAAAAACAGTGGCATTTCTACTCTAGTATTATTCTGTCTTTTGTTTGAGTCTTCAGTATACATGCCTCACCTGGAGGGAGAAGAAGAGAAAGGAAAAGAAAATTGAAAGCACTAGGCCTTTAACAAGGTTTGGTTCTGTATGCTGTCATGATGTGCAAAAGGTCAGACATTTGACCACATGCCACAGCGAAGGCTCTCAGACTCTCAGTTTTGACTTTTGTTCTTGCTAGACTTTCCTTCGCCAATTACATATTTGAAATAACCAGTTTTATCATAGTTTTCCATGATGTGATTTTTTTTTTTTTAAACTGAAAGGTATTAGCATTTCCAGTCTTGATTTCCAAGTTCTGTGGTGTGCACTAGAAATCCAGTCTCTGGTTGTTAGACTCTGGGTAGGTAAAAGATGCTCTTAATTTTCTTCCCTTGGGGAAGACTACACTTGAAAGTCTAAAGCTTAACATTCACTTAAATGATTAATTGCATGCACTTCACCCTTTGTGAACTTCACTTTATCTTTAATCAATGTGACGTCCCAGTCAATCCTGGGATCTGTGGAAAGCAATGAGTGATTTTCTGCTCTCAAAACTTATGTGACTTCTGAGTAGTATTAGAATCTCCAGAGTTAGAATTTGCAATAAAATTGTATGATTAGAAATTAATTGGGATTTTAAAGAATAAGGAGTTATTTGCCTTCTTAAACTACTGGCATGTGTCAGTGTCAGTAAACTCTGTTTTTTGTTTTGTTTTTTGTTTGTTTTCTGAGACAGTTTCACTCTTGTTGCCCAGGCTGGAGTGTAATGGTGCGATCTTGGCTCATTGCAACCTCCACCTCCTGGATTCAAGTAATTCTCATGCCTCAGCCTCCCAAGTAGCTGGGATTATAGGCACCCACCACTACGCCTGGCTAATTTTTGTATTTTTAGTAGAGATGGGGCTTCACCAAATTAGCCATGCTGGTCTCGAACTCCTGACTTCGTGATCCGCCTGCCTCAGCCTCCCAAAGTGTTGGGATTACAGGAGTGAGCCACTACGTCGGGCCTTTTTTTGGCTTCGCAGGAAGAGCAATTCCCCTAGACTTCTAAGAAAAACTAACGGATGTTTTCCCAAAGTTTTTCCACTAAATACTTTTTAAAAAGACATGAGGCAAAACTAGAGCTTCGGCCACTTCACTTCACCTTAACCCTCTGGGCCTCATCATCTGGCACCCAATTTCTTTTCAACATCACATGTGTTGACAGTTTCTTCATATTTGCTGCTGATTCTATTAAGTCAAATAGATTGGTGGGTTAAAAAATAATCAATTCAAATTAGGAATTTGTGGACATTCAGGTATCCACATATGGAGAACAGGAATTTTTACTTTTCAATTGGTATGTTGGCAGTGCAAAAAAACAGAAGACAAAGAGAAGGTGGTTGATTGGAGTTGATAGTTAATAGCTAATAAAAGGCCGGGTGCAGTGGCTCATGCCTGTAATCCCAGCACTTTGAGAGGCTGAGAGGTCAGGATCATGAGGTCAAGAGATGGAGACCATCCTGGCTAACATGGTGAAACCCCATCTCTACTAAAAATGCAAAACTTAGCCAAACGTGGTGGTACATGCCTGTAGTCCCAGCTACTCAGGAGGCTGAGGCAGGAGAATTGCTTGAACCCAAGACGGGGAGGCTGCAGTGAGCCAATATCGTGCCACTACACTCCAGTCTGATGACAGAGTGAGATTCTGTCTCAAAAAAAAAGAAAAAAATATATAAAAATTACAAGAATGGATGGTGGAAGTCAAAGGACAGAGGTGATACGTGAGTATAAAAGCCAAGAAAGTCATATATGTAGGTAAAGGCTATGTAACCTGAATAGAACGCCAGAGAGCTAGGGCTGCCAGGCACCCTGTATGTGCAGAATATGTGTTCACATAATCCCAAACTATGCCCATTTCTAGAAAAGAAACAAACACATGCTTCTTTATTTGGAGTTTATGATATATACAGAACTAGTAGCAGAGGCAGGGAGTATTCCAGAAACATATTTCCCTGGCTTGCCCAATTAGCAAGAGAAAATTTCAACTGAACGCAGGGAACCCAGTCTTCAACACTTCTGTGTGCAGTGTGGAGCAGCGAGCACGGTCTGAGTCCCCATAGCGAGGGATGGTCTTCCCTGGGGCATCACCCTAGAAAGATGGGTTCAAAGTCACCCTCCACGTGGGTGCACAGGAGCCCAGATTCTCAAGCCCCAGCTGAAGAAGTAGGCTTATCATGTTACAAAAGAGTCCTCCTAAAAGTCCATCACCAAGTTTTGTTCAGTTAGCAACCCTTGCCACATGATATGGTACTTAGCTATAATTTTATCTTTATTCAAGGCCAAATCTTATCTAGTCCATGCCTTCCCACATACTTAAAATTTCTAATTTCATCCTCGAAAATATTTAAGTAAATAAAAGTTAGATCTATTCAAATATAGACTCCAAGGGAATTACTATAATTGATTATAGTGTATCTATTTCCTTTAAAAAAAAAAAATCAGGCCAGGCGTGGTGGCTAACGCCTGTAATCCCAGCACTTTGGGGGGCTGAGGTGGGTGGATCACAAGGTCAGGAGTTCAAGACCAGCCTGGCCAAGATGGTAAAACCTCGTCTCTACTAAAAAAAATACAAAAATTAGCTGGGCATAGTGGCGGGCACCTGTAATCCCTGCTGCTCAGGAGGCTAAGGCAAGGAATTGCTTGAACCAGAGAGGTGGAGGTGACAGTGAGCCAAAATCATGTCACTGCACTCCAGCCTGGGCCACAGAGTGAGACTCCATCTCAAAAA
>NW_016107356.1:8239523-8280095 GCF_001604975.1 Cebus imitator
GAGACAGAGTCTCCCTCCGTTACTCAGGCTAGAGTGCAGTGGCTCACTGCAATCTCCGCCTCCACAGGTGCTTCTCCCACCTCAGCCTCCCAAGTATCTGGGATTACAGGTGTGTGCCACCGTGCCCGGCTAATTTTTAAATTTTTAGTCGAGATGGGTTTTCACCATGTTGGCCAGGCGGGTCTCAAACTCCTGACCTCAAGTGATCTGCCCATTCCAGCCTCCCAAGTAGTTAGGATTACAGGCGTGAGCCACTGCACTCAGCCTCATCTCTCTTTTTGTACCTGATGCTCTCCTATTCCAGAGCGATCATTTCATTTCAGTCGATGATTAAAGTCAAGCAACCATTTCATAACAAACACCCTTTCAGCACTGCAACCCTTACCAAAGTGCCTTCTGTGCCATCACTCCTTTACTTGGGTGGATTAAAAGAAAGAAAACACTTCATTGCCTAAGTCCTACAGGCATTAGTATGGGCGTGACTATAAAGCAGCACGTCTAATGAAAATCCACGTAGCCGAGGTATGCATCCAGAACAGCAGTTGTTATCCTCCAAGAAGTTTCCTGAGAAAACTATAGCTACATGCAGCCAGGTAGTTGCCACAGCTCCGAACATTCCAGAGTGTCTCTTTTAGAGCCCTCTCCTTCGGAGTCTCCGCTCACTCTTTGTAATCTTCCCAGGGGTGGCCAGGCTTTGTTCTTAGAGTGAGCATGTGACAGATGGAAATAAACAAGGCTGGTGCAGCTAGCAGGTGGTCAATGCTGAGGATACTCTTTGAACAAAAAGGCAAAATGTTTTCCAGAAAGTGCACAGTAATCTGAAACACAGTCATGATGCTAGCCAGTGGGACACATTTTGTTAATTTTAATTTGCTTGGAACTTTTCAGACAAGTATTATTTTCTACCCCAATATCTCAAGCATCGCTTGTCCTTCTGGGGTGACCTTGGCTGAAAACTGAGCTAACCATATCCAAGTAGTAAGACAGCATTGCTTTCACCACACCATGTCCTTGGGGCAGAGAATAAGGGAATTTGTCATAGCAACATGGGAAGCTGTGCCTCTTGGCTGTATACACAACATCCTGGCAGACATAATTTCCCTTCTCAGAAATCTGGTCTTCATGAATGTTAGACAACTTTAATGGTTTAATTTTTCATGCAAAAGTCCATATTCTTCCCAGAAACTCTTGCTTTGTTCAAGTGATTATTTTCTAAATTACTGTATTCCTTTACTGGAATTTAACACCTGCGTGATAATCTTAGCTGCTAGCATATTTGAGTGACCCAAATGTGTTTTCACCCATCCTAAGGGCTGCTTTCTGCATCTTTCTCAGTTTGCCTCTACTGAGTCTGCCAAAAACTCTTACTCTTTTCAAGATTTTGTTCACATTAAAAATTTTTTTTATTTTTATTTTTTGAGATGAAGTTTCACTCTTATCTCCCAGGATAAAGTGCAGTGGTGTGATCTCGGCTCACTGCAACCTCCGTCTCCCAGGTTCAAGTGATTCTCCAGCCTCAGCCTCCCAAGTAGCTGAGATTAGAGGTGGCCACCACCACACCCAGGTAATTTTTGTATTCTTAGTAGAGACGGGGTTTCGCCATGTTGGCCAGGCTGATCTCGGACTCCTGACCTCAAGTGATAGGCCCATGTTGGCTTCCTAAAGTGCTGGGATTACAGGCATGAGCCACCATGCCCGGCCCATATTTATCTTACATTAACAATTAATAATTGTATATATTAATACATGTACACATTTTAGAATAATTATGTCAAGCTAATGACATATCTGTCACCTCACATATGTGGTTTTTTTTTTTTGTAGTGAGAGCATTTAAAATCTACTCTCTCAGCAGTTGTACTTGCTCTGGACAGTATACCTCTCTGTAAACTCTGTTTAACGTCCCCACCCAGCAGGTGATTTAAAGATCTGTAATAAAGAAGTCCACCATGACCAACAGACTCAGAGCTTCACAGAAGCCCAGAGCAGTGTGCTTCTCTTTACCCCTGCTCCCACAGTAAGTCTGGCTGACCTGCTACATGTTCAAATGTGTTGTGGCATGTCCTGTTGCCAGCGTGCCGCTTCTGCTCACACCAGCCACACACACGCGTGCACACACACACACTAGTCTCATGACATCTGGTCACATCTTAGATATGCAGAGAGCAAACAATATTCACACTTGTAGGATTCTGAATGCTAAAAACAACTTCAAATATTCCATAGTCCCTGTCATACCCAGTGAAAAGGTAGAAGGACTCATGCAGTTATCTACACTTTGCAGAAGACCCTACAGCTCACTGACGTCACTTTCAGTGTGACTGAGCGAGCCATTGGTGGTAATCTGGGTCTTTTCCTTCTTTTTCTTTTTCTTTTCTTTTCTTCTCTTTTTTTTTTTTTTTTTTTTTTTTTTTTTTTTTTTTTTTTTTTTTTTTTTTTTTTTTTTTTGAGACAGGGTCTTACTGTCACCTGGGCTGGAGTGAGGTGGCACAATCATGGGTAACTGCAACAAATTCCCAGGCTCAAGCAATCCTCCCACCTCAGCCTCCCGAGTACCTGGGACTGCAGGTGCACACCACCATGCCTGGCTAATTTTTTACTTTTTTTGTAGAGATGAGGTCTCACTATGTTTCTCAGGCTGGTGTCAAACTCTCAAGCTCAAGTGATCTTCCCACGTTGGCCTCCCAAAAAGTTGGGATTACAGGCATGAGCCACCAGGCAGAGTCTGGATCTTTTCCATCTGGTCTAGTGTTTTATCTCCTAAATTACAACATGGAAATCTCCTGGTGGAGCAGATTTCCACAGGAGATGGATCAAAGTCAGGGCAAAAGTGATGGCAGAATAGATCACTCAGGTGAAACCATGAGGCTGAGAGGCTGGGAGGCTGGGTGAACTGCCTGGAGGCCTAACATGCTTCAAAGGGTCTGTTATTTAGAGGCTGGAACATCAGATAAATATCTTGAAGGTAGAGATGATATGAAGCAATCAATCCAAAAGGAAAGGGCAGAGGAGTAAGAATGCCACTCATCAAGACAAAACAGAATCTACAGCCGTGCTGTTCATCTAAGTAGGGACAAATGGTTGACCAAAGACTAGACATGGGGTGACTAAGATTAAGAAATCCTACAGAAAAGTCTAGGTGAACAAGCATTCAGTTCTAAAGTCCTCACATTCATTACAAGTGTGTCATACGAGGCTCAGAAAAGTTAAGTAGTTTGTTCAGTTACCCATCTACCAAGGCGTAAAGCCAGGAGTGGTCAACATAAAAGCCTGGTTTCTTCTCTGTGTTCTGTCCTGCCTCCCAGGTGGCTGCATCCAAAAAAGCATAGGTGATTTGGTGGCTGATGCTCTTGGAGCCAAAGCGGCATTTGCTTGGTGCCAAGTGTTTTCACCAAGTGAAGAAAAGCCGTGGTTGAATTGCGGTGTCACCACAGACAACTTGTAGGCATTGAATTCACACCAAAGAGCAGCAATGCAAATAATAAAGGATTTTGCCAGTGTGCCACCTGTTGTGGATACAGCAGTGAGCTTTCAACTGAATATTTTGCTGAGTTCTGAAGAGCTTATTTGTAAGGATTTGTACTGGGCCTCTTAGAGAAACTCTAAGGTAGGTAATCATTTTAAGGTCTTGGTTGATTGAGTCAAGACACAAAGAGAGCTTTGTAGAGACAAGCAAACACTTCAGAATCAGTGGAGGTGGCTGGAATCCGATGCTGAGCTTCCGGGGCCTAGAGGGAGCAGGTGAGTGGCCCCAGTGCATGCAGTCACTGCTATTACAATGATCATGCCTGGGGCAGGAAGGCTCAAGACCCAGACACCAAGAAAAGCTAGAAACGCAGGATGAGAACAAGCGGGTCCTTAGAAGCTGACTCTAGAAAGATATTCTAACAGATTGCTCTTGGCACTAGGGAAGATCTGCCTACAAACCTCTTCATTTCACAAGCAGATAAATAAAGAGGGGCAAATAGGAGAGAAGTGGAGAATGAATCCACAACACAGGTTGGAGATCAAGGAAGCAGGACTTCAGGAGTAGAGACCCAGCCCCAGGGCCTTCAAATCAAGGGCAGGACTCTATCCCTAGTAGGAGTCAAGAAGAAGGGAAGCAAGACAAAAATCCTGTTTCTGGGACAGAAAAGTGAAGGCTGGAACTCAAGTGTAAAGAGGCTGGCCAACACATGAATGGAACTGTATAAAATATTAGGGCTTCCTCATTGGAAAGACGGATTTGTGGCGGGCTGAACCTGGACAAGGTACACTCACTAAGGAATCAGTAGCTCCTAACATCTTTATCTCTCCTCAGTAGGAATCAGAGCCAGAAACCACAATTTCTGTTTCAGTGCTTCCCAGGGCAAGAATTGGCAGCCAGGAGGCCAGCACATCATCACAGCCTTAAGTGCACATTTCATCAGATGAAGCGATTTCTCGCATCATTTGTTATTTACCCAGTCACTTTAGCAATCACCGGATCTCCAAGACAGGTCTGTAGAGGGTTGTGGTCACCACATGAGTATTTATTTGGCAATGGACATTGTACTAGGAAATAAAAGCAGATTCCTAAAAGAGCTATGTTATTTGTATTTTTCTAGGGCTGCCATGACAAATAACTGC
This sequence comes from Cebus imitator, assembly GCF_001604975.1. NCBI lineage: Eukaryota > Metazoa > Chordata > Mammalia > Primates > Cebidae > Cebus > Cebus imitator. Next base: position 8,244,132 of record NW_016107356.1, read on the forward strand.
AAACTGTATCACATTCCTGGAGGTGAAAAGTCTGAAATCGAGGCATCTGTAGGACCATGCTCCCTCTGACACCTGTGGGGAGTATTTTCCCTGGTCTTTCCCAGCTTCTAGGAGGCTCAGGAGCTCCTTGGTTTATGAGAGCGTCATCCTAACCTCTGTCTTCATCTGCACATGGTATGTTCTCACATCATCTTCCCTTTGTGCCTGTCGCTGTGTCCAAATTTCCCCCTTTTTATTAGGACACGAGTCATATTGGATCAGGGACCACCCTAACGACCTCATTTTAACTTGATTACCTTTCTAAAGATCCTATTTCCAAATAAGGTCACATTCCAAGGTACTGGGGGGGTTAGGGTTTCAACATATCATTTTGAAGGGATACAATTCAATCCATAACGTTATTTTTTCCCATCCATTTCATCACCAGTTGATCTACCTTCAACCTTCCCACTAATCAGAATCATATAAATAAACTAGAAGAATCTTTGCTTTGGAAGAGACAGAAGCTTTCTCTGGGTTACTGTAACTGTCCTGAATTTCCCATTTCTGCAGAACGGACAGAAAAAGCTGACTTCTAGCAGACCTTTCATTTTAGTTTGACCATAGCTACATGGAAGTTATGCCGGTAGACACTCCTTTGGAGATAGTTTCTGGTTCTCAGTGCAGAGATCAAAGAACATTCTTCCTTGGAAATTACCTCTACTATTTTATAAACAAGAGGACTTTTCAAACCTGGTTTCCAAATAGCCAGAGGCTAATTGTGCCCTCTCCAAGTTAATCATATACCTGGCTTCCTCTCCCAACTGCTGTCACAAAGCTTGCTGATTTCTCAATAGCACTGAGATACTTGAAAATAATTGATTTCTAGATGCATTTCATAATTCCGGGTCTGCCACTGTCGTTATTTTATATCTCCTACTAAAAAGGTTGGGGAAAACCCTTCCTTGGCAAGCCAGCAACTCAGATGTGTTGCCTCAGTGTGATTCTGCATCCATCAGACCACAAGCTGAGGTCCTCAACACTTGCTTTGTTTTGCTGAGTCAACAGTCACACCTCACTGTTTTGAGGATAATGCTCTTAAGTGTTGCCTATCTCCCCAAACCGCCTCATCCAGTGCTGGTAACCTGAAAGCGAACCTGGCCTTTTCCCACTCCCTCACCACCTGTATCTAATTCATCACCAGTCCCTAACCATGCTGCCCCTGGCATTGCTCTGAAGTCAGCTTCTTCTCTCCCATTCTAGTCTCCCCATGCTTAGTTCCGGCCACCGCCACCATCACTCTCTCAATAGATATGTGGAGAATAGATACATTGCCAATCTATTCTCCACACTTCTATTTTAGAACACAAAATATTCTCTCTAAGCATGGTTCAGTGGCCACCCACTAACTCGTCCAGAGTTTATGCACAGAGTTTGTCCTTGCGATAAGGCAGAGGGTCAAACTGAGCTGATTAACACAAGCCACCTGCAGAAGGCAAAGCTGAAAGAGTGCACTCTAACACATTGGGGTTTCAGGAGTTGTAAACACTCATGCCTAGACACTGCTGTGGGGTTGGAACCCAAACATGCTCCCCACAACCTCTGCACCTGCTCGTCTGCATGCTCTCCCTGGGGGTTTGAATACTGGGTTCCCAAAGAAGGAAGCCACACCCCTGCTGCACACCTTGTAAAGGAGATAAAGGAACTTCTCCCACTTCCCACCCACCTCTCATAAGGCTGTCCTGACATCATGACCTAGCCTGCCGTGCCTCAGGGTAGCATTCCGTCTCTGGAGCCAGGCCTTCCAACTGGGCTGCTCACAGGCCCTTGCCCACTCTGGTAAGTGGTTCCCCACTGGTTCTTCCGATAAAACTGGGGTGTGGTGAGTGAGACAGGGAGACATTTGCCTCAGGGGCAACATTTAAGGGTTGCTGAAAAACTCAGTCATCAAGATTCTATTTTAATGGAATATTTTTTTTAAAATAAAAAGCAACACAAAGTAATTCATGACAGACACAATATTAAAATTTTAAGAAAAAACAGAATCAGTAAGAGTGCTTAAAGGAAGATTTATAGTTTCAGGTGTTTGAGAAGAAAAAACAAAGATTTCTTCTACAGCCTTAAGAAATCAGAAAAAGAATAAATTGAACCCAAAATAGAAGGAAGAAAATATTTTAAGAAGACAGAAATCAAGGAAATAGGAAATACGCCAACGAGAGTTCTGTTTCTGGCAAAAAAAAAAAAAAAAATCCTCCCACAGTAACAACTATAAGTGCTGGAAAAATACATAAAACCAACTAACCAAGGGCCCTAGAGAGGGAACCAAAGCAAGCACACTTCACAGGAGAGGTGAAGTTCACAGGAAGCAGCCAGCGTGGGGGAAATTCTCATTTTTTTCAGCCTTACCCTAAGGATAGTTGCAGTTGGGATGTGTCATAGGTCAACTAAAGCTCCTGTAAATAGCTCACCATTTTTCTGTCTCATGAAAAAAAGAGAAGGTCCCAAGGGCTACCAGGGCTACTGGAGGATGGAAGAAATCCAAGAAAGAAGAGAGTATAAAATGGGAATCCCTGACTCTGTGCATAAACTCTGGACAAGTCACTGAACCATGCAAAGCGAGGGCAGACTGCACCAGACCAAGCTAAGATTGTAACTACTGTGTAACCACTGGCAAGACCAAGTTTGAAGTTTAACTCTAACCAAGTTTAACTCTAACTAGCCCGCTACGTAAACATCCACATACTTTGCAAAAAGAGAACGGAATTCAGAATCTCTACAACATATCTTTGTCAATGTTCAGGATACAATTCAAAATTAAAAGACAAATGAAGAATCAGGAAAATGTGGCTTACTCTCAAGAGAAAATGTAGTCAAGAGAACCTAACCCTGGGGTGCCCCGATGTTGGAATTATTACATAAAGGTTGTAAAACAGCGATTGAAACCATGCTTAATGAGGTAAAGAAAATAGGCAATAGATGAAAACTTAAGAAGTCTCACTAAACACATAGAATATATGAAAAGAAATTAAAATTTTAGAACTGAAAAATAAACTATCTGTAATAAAACTTTTACTGGATGAATTGAACAGCAGAATGGAGGTGAAAGAAGGATAGCTGAGCTTTAATATAAATTAGTAGATTTATCCAAACTAAAGACATGAAAGATAAAAAAGACTAAAAAAATTTGTCAAACATCAGGAACCTGTGTTACAATGTCAAATGTCTAATGTACAGGCAAAAAGCAATGCTTGAAAGAGAATGTGGAAGAAACATTTGCAAAATAATGACAGAAAAATGATCCCCATTTGAGGAAAGATGTACATATTCTAGAAACTCAGAGGACCCCAAACAGGAGATAATATATTATATCACTATATATATAGATTACATATGCAGAAAACCATGTTTAAAATATTCAAATCAAACTGCTATAAACCAACAATAAAAAGAAACCTTTGAAGAGAGCAGAAAAAGAATCTTACATTACGTACAGGAAAACAATTATTCTAACGATCGCAGAATCTGATAAGAAACCATAGGGAGAAGAAGACAGTAGAATAATATTTTGAAGTGCTAAGAGAAAAAAAACTGTCAATTTAGATTCTATTTCCAGATAAATATGTTTGTTTCCAGATATATGTATATCTCCTTTAAGAATTAAGACAAAATAAAGACATTTTCCAAATAATGAAAACCAAGAAAAATTGCCTCTATATATCCATAGTATAAAAAATATTAAAGGAAGGTTTTCATGCTAAAGAGAAATAAAACATCAGATGGCAACTCACATCTTCAGGAAGGAAGAAATAGCATCAGAAATAGTAAATATCTAGAGAAAAAACTGTTTTCTCTTTATTTAAAACATATATGGATATATTTTATAATTCTAAGAGTGTCTTGTGGATTATACATATGTATGTATGTGGATTATACATATATGTATGCATACATACATAAATAATAACATAAAAGTGGTGGGGTAGTGAATGGATATACACACTTGTAAGATTCTTACATTCATATAAAATGATACAGTTTAACTCGAACTAGACTGAAAAGCTAAGAAGGAGCACCGGGAGACCCTTAGAGCAAACCACCAGAACTGATAAATTAATTTAATAAGGTCACATGGTAAAAGATTATTATATGAAATCAATTGCATTTTTAAATACCAGCAAAACAAATTTGGAAAATAAAAGCTAAAACTTTATTTACAATAGCTTCAAAAATAAAATATTTAGGAATATATTTGACAAGATCTATGTACAACCTAAACTGAAAACTACAAAACATTACAGAGAGAAATTAAAGAGCACCTAAATACATGGAGAGATACACCATACTCATGGGTTGGAAGACTCATGGAAGAAAATGTCAATTTCCCTAAATTGGTTAGTAGATTTATTACAATCCCAACCAAAATTTCAACCAGCTGTTTTGGAAAAATTATCAAACAGATTCTAAAATTGATGTCACAGTACAAAAGACTCAGAATAGCCAAATTTTTTCTTTCTTTCTTTTTTTTTTTCTTTTTCTGAGACGGAGTTTAGCTCTTGTTGCCCACGGTGGAGTGCAATGGTGTGATCTCAGCTCACCACAACCTCCACCTCCTGAGTTCAAGCTATTCTCCTGCCTCAGCCTCCCGAAGAGCTGGCATTACCAGCATGCACCACCACACTTGGCTAATTTTGTATTTTTAGTAGAGACGGGGTTTATTCATGTTGGCCAGGCTGGTCTTAAACTCCTGACCTCAAGTGATCCGCCTGCCTCAGCCTCCCAAAGTGCTGGGATTACAAGTGTGAGCCACCGCACCTGGCCCTAGATTTTTTTTAAAAATAATCAATTTAGAGGATTTATGGTAATTATTTCAATACTTATTATGAAGGTATAGTAATCAAGATGGTAGTAATTACAAAAAAGTAGACATTTATAAATGGATCGGAATAGACTCCAGAAGTAGACCTACACATATAAGGCCAACCGATTTTTGGTGAACATGCCAGAAAAAATTCAATGGGGAAAAGAGAGTCTTTTCAATAATGGTACTAGAATAATCAAATCTTCATATGGAAGAAAAAAAAAAAACAACTACACAGAACCTCACACCATATACAAATAGTAAAAGGGATTGTAGACCTAAATATATAAGCTAGAAATATAAAACTTCTAGGGAAAACATACAAGAACATTTTTGTGACTTTGGGGTTTCTTAGATAGGACATAAGTCGTATAAACAAGGAGGAAAATGATCATTGGATTTTATCAAAACTTAAAAAAATTTCTAAGGGAAACAAGAAAATAAAGACAAACTGCAAAATTGGGCAAAACTATATATATGACAAAGCACTTGTATCCTGAATATATAAAGAAGCCCTGCAACTCAATAAGAAGACAAAAAGTCAATTAAATTGTGAGCAGAAGATCTGAACAGATTCTTCACAAAAAGAAAATATATGAATGGCCAGCCAACATATGAATACATTATTCTACATTATTCATTGTAGAAATTCAAATTAAAACCACAATGAGACATCATGATACACACAATAGAATGAATGGAACTGAAAAGACTACCCCAATTGTTCGTGAGTACCTGGAGCAAATGGAACTGTTGTATACTGCTAAAGAGAATACAAAACAGCACAACCACTGTGGAAGACTGACAGTTTCTTAAAAAATTAAACATATATAAGACTCAGACATTCCATTCTTAAGCATTACCCAAGTGAAAAGAAAACGTCTGTCCGCTCAAGGACTTGGACAGTCATCCCTTGGCATCTGAAGGGGATTGGTTCCAGGATCTTTTTCAGATACCAAAATCCAAGGATGCTCAAATTCCTTATATGAAATTGCATAGTATTTGCATATAACCTACATCTATCCTCTCATATACTATCTCTCGGTTATTTATAATAGACAATACAATGTAAATGCTATGTAAATAGTTGGTTACTATATTGTTTTTGAAACCTATTATTTTTATTGTTGTATTCTAGTTTTATTGTTTTTCTCTTTATATGTTTGATCCATGGTTAGTTGAACTCACAGAGACAGAGGGCCAACTGTGCAATACTGTTCATGTAAGCCTTCTTCATAAAAGCCAGAAATATCTGTAAACCAACTAAATATTTATCAATTGGTAAATGGATTTTAAAAAAATATGGCCTGTCCATACAATGGAATACAAGAAAAGTCAATGATCTACTGATGAGAAAAACAATATGATGAACCTCAAAGCCATGCTTCTGAGCAAAATGAGCCAGAAGTACGTACTATATGATTTCATGTATACAAATTCTAAAATATTGAAAATAACCTGTAGGCACAGAAAGTTAATCAGAAATTGCCTGGGGTCAGGGGTGGAGGAAGAAATGGACTGAAACTCTTGGGGTGATGGAAATATTCTGAATCTTCGTGGCAATGATGATTCACAGGTTTATACATTGCTCAAAGCACATCAACTAGGACAGTTTAAATAGATCTTTATCTTATTTTACCACAATAAATTGGATTTTAAAATTAACGTGCATGCCAATCACTAGGGAGCTAGTTGAAATGGAATTCTGAGCTATTAGATTTGGGATGGTTCCTAAGATTCCACATTTGTAACAAGCTGCTAAGTGATACCCACACTGATGGTCTGAGTTCCACACTTAAGGGAAGACTGAGGCTATGACTATTCAATCCGCAAAAGATGAAGCTGGGGAGCATTTTATGAATGCTCTTCTCATGTGTGATTAACATCACCTAGCTCATTCTTCTAGAGCTGTGTAGTGCCCCGGAACTTCCCCCAACATGACATTAATAATCTGTGAGGTTGCAACTAACAATCACATCTAGCATTTACGAAGCACACTCTAAGTGTTGGGTACTGTTCTTACAGTTGTACATGAATTTACACATTTAATCCCTGATGCAAAAGCAGGTACTATTACGAGCTCCTATTGACAAATGTCAAAACAAAAGCCCAGAACGTTATGGGGCTTGCCCAAGGTTACTCAGCTGATGAACAGACGAGGTGGATTCAAACCTAAGCATCCCAAACTCTTTTCCTTATTTTTTATTCGTTATATTTTAAGTTCTGGGGTACATGTGCAGAACGCAGAACATGCAGGTTTGTTACATAGGTATACATGTGCCATAGTGGTTGCTGCATCCAACCCCCTGTCACCTACATTAAGTATTTCTCCTAAGGCTGTCCATCCCCAATCCCCACACCCTCTGCTATCCCTCCCCTAGTCCCCACCCCCTGACAGGCTCTGGTGTGTGATGTTCCCCTCCCTGTGTCCATGTGTTCTCATTGTTCAGCATCCCAAACTCTTAAGCACTCAGCTCTGTGGCTTCTCCTTGGAAGCATTATAATCCTCTTGAGTGAGGCAATCTTCATGCTTTGCCATACTTTATGGAGGGCTTTACTGGTTCAACATCAAATATTGATTGAACAAATGCCACATGTCAGGGCTTATCCAGGAGCTGGTGGCCGGTTCTGGGCATACTTCCCTGAAAACACATCATCCTTTGCCCACTGACCCAGCATCGGCAGTGCCTACTCTGTTGGTTGTTTCCCGAGAATGCTGACTGTCATTCCTTTGCCACCCGGCTCCAATCTCCCACTGAGGGAGTCATGGGTGAGCAGAAGCAGCCTCATACGTTTCCCTAGTGTCAGAGCCAGAGCTATGAGGGAACCAGATGATGAGTGTCTAGGGATTTGTTCTGCTTTTTCCATCTCTATCAGGAATATGGAGTGTTGTTCAGATATCCCTGCAACTTGAGGAAATGCATTTAAATGAAAGCATGGTGGCTGTCAATGAGATGGAAGGCAGAGCTGACTCTGGAGCTCCTTCCTGCAGGTCTGCTGCATTAGCCCGTTCTCATGCTGCTTTAAAGAACTACTTGAGACTTGGTAATTTATAAAGAAAAAAGGTTTAATCGCTCACAGTTCTGCAGGTTGGACAGGTGGTAGCATGTCTGGGGAGGCCTCAGGAAAATTTCAATCATGGCAGAAGGTCAAGGGGAAGCAGGCACGTCCTACATGGCTGGAGCAGAAGGAAGAGAGCAAAGGGGGAGGTGCCACACACGTTTAAACAACAAGGTCTAGCGAGTACTCACTCACTCTCATAAGAACAGCAAGACGGAAACCTGCCCCCATGATCTGGTCACTCCCACCAGGCCTCTCCTCCAACACTCGGGGTCACAATTTGACACAAGATTTGGGCAGGGACACAAATCCAAACTATGTCACCTGTCAACATTTACAACTCCTTGACCAAGTGGGAGTGAGAGACTCCTGGTCCCTCTCCTGGGATAAAGGTAACATAACCAAGGGCCTCAGAGTTGTGAGCCCCATGTGCTAGCTTGTGACAAATCTTTCAGAAGTTGAGCGATGGGGACAGAGATCCAGTAAAGGCTCTCCTAGGAGAGCTGCATGATGCATTAACAGTGTCCACTACAGTACAGGTGCCTTTCAGGAAAGATATAAGCAAGAGTTTTTTGAGAGGGAAGGTTGTTGATCACAAGAACAGATGAGCAATGAAGGCAAAACTAAACTGGAGTCAAAAGGACTGGGTTATAAAACCACCCCGAGGCAGGGGACTGGACCCATTGACATGCCAAAGAGTCCTTATATCACTATAAGTTGACTTCAGAGTTTCAAATCCTATAGGACTTTGTGGGTACCATGCAGAAGATAAAGGAGCTGAACTGAGGGAGTTGACCAAGCCCACTTCCCAGCTAAGAACAACATGGCTCAAAAGCAGCCTGCACGACTTCTTGGACGTCCCATCACTCTTGCCAAATAGCATCTTGGTGAGCTGAGTGACAGTGAATGAGAAACAGATGGATTTAATTTCCCTTGAAATTAGGGATGGGTGAGCCTAGCCACAGTGTAGAATTGCTGAATGTCTCAAACTATTTTTTTCAAGTGCTTTTGGTTCAGAAAAGCCGAAACCATGGTTTCACAAAGCACGTTTCCTCTCATTTGTATGAGGCTTTGTGTATTTTAAGAGGAATTTGATCTGCATAGTTCAACTTCTTTACACTTCACTTATCAAAATGCTAAATAAAATTTCCAGGAAGTCTGAGAAATACTTTATAATGTTTTCCTCCAAACTTTTATTTAGGAAAAGAAACAGTAGGGAAGTTTGGAAAATCCTATCAAAGAAAAGGCGGATTCAGGTGGAAGCTCACACATTCAGGGAGTTCTGTGTCCCAGAACTACACATGGTAGGTGTGCAGTCACAATGTGCTCAAGGAATATATTTAAAAATCTCTTGAAAAGTAAGAGGAAGGTTGGGAAAGTTTAATAAGCACAGGTTCAAGGATAGGCTGAAAAATACAACACAGTTAAAAATACAACACAATTTAAAACAACTTCTCATCTCTAATAGGCAATGTATTCCTAGTAGCCATATATCAAATGAAGCTGAACTACAGCATTCTTGTATCATCCACCAGCATGAATTCCACTATTCTGCAGGTGTCTCTTCTCCTCATAAGACATGTGATAAAGGTGCTTATAGGATGCTTATGAGTGGAGGGATGGCCAGAGGAGAAGGTAGAAGAAATGAACCACAGAAGGTGGGTACGAGCAGGTGGTGCAGTGAGTGCCCAGCGCCATCTTTGTTTTAGAGAATGATTCGGACCACAGACTTAAGTGTGAGTTCTAAAGAGCTGTTTCTTCTAAGTTCTGGGATACATGTGCTGAATGTACAGGTTTGTTACATAGGTATACATGTGCCATGGTGATTTGCTGCACGTATTTGCTTAAAACCCATCATCTAGGTTTTAAGCTCCATATGCATTAGATATTTGTCCTAATGCTCTTCCTCCCCTTTCAGCCTACCCCTGACAGGTCCTGGTGTGTGATGTTCCCCTCCCCTTGGGCAGTATGGGCTATTTTCATGATACTGATTCTTCTATCCATGAGCATGGAATGCTTTTCAAAAAAAAGAAAAGCTTAGCTTTCTAAGGGACCAAGTAAGACCCAAGGAGGAGAGACGTGTCATCAGTCTGTTCCTATTGTGCTGGAAGCACGCTGCTTGCTCATCACCTGACAGGCTGATTTCTGCTCATAGTGGCTTTGGCAGAGAGTGCAGCAATGGACACTGCCCCAAAGGAGAGAAGAAGGAAAAGGCAGATCCTGGTGGTATCGGATTACGTTTGGCTCAAATGCCTGGGAGGCATTCCCTGGGGATTCCCTGAAAAAACAATTTGAGATGGGGATTTTCTACAGGGAGCAATAATAATTATTGACAGTATCTAGAGAATAATGTTTATTATGATTAATATCCTTCTCATTTTAATCCCCAGGCTGGTGCAGGAAACACAGGCATGGATTACATATCTCTTTAAAGCCATGTATTTTCTGGCTTTTATTTTTTATTTTTTTTTCAGATTCTTTTTTTTAAATATATATTTTATTGCATTTTAGGTTTTGGGGTACATGTGAAGAACATGTAAGATTGTTGCATAGGTACACACATGGCAGTGTGGTTTGCTGCCTTCCTCCCCATTACCTATATCTAGTATTTCTCCCATGTCATCCCTCCCCAACTCCCCACTCCCCGCTGTCCCTCCCCTAGTCCCCCCCGCAACAGACCCCAGTGTGTGATGCTCCCCTCCCTGTGTCCATGTGTTCTCATTGTTCAACACCTGCCTATTAGTGAGAACATGCAGTGTTTGATAGGGTTGTGTGGCAGTGACAATAGCAGTTGTCAAATATTTCTGGGACTCCTCCACATTTCCCAGTAGCCTTCCAGGTAGCTAGGTTGGTGGCAGTAATTGATTTGGGCCAACAGGTTGTGTGTCCTTTTCTTTTTTTTTATTATATTATTTTATTTTATTTTATTTTACTTTAGGTTCTGGGGTACATGTGCAGGCCATGCAGGGTTGTTGCATAGGTGCATACATAACCAGATGGTTTGCTGCCTCTATTTCCCCTTTGACTATATCTGGCATTTCTCCCCATGTTATCCCTCCCCACCCCCCCGCAGTCCCTCCCCTAGCCCCCCCCGACTGCCCCCCATGTGTGATGCTCCTCTCCCTGAGTCCAGGTGTTTCTGACCATATAGTTAATTCTTCCATTCCTCTCTCCTCTCCCTCAGTGATCTTGGTCTGCAATCTGCCCAGATGTTTTTGCTACAACAGGCTTCTCATAAAGGAGAACTAAACCTTTATTCTGTTAAACCGTTGGGATTTGGTGGGAGTGGGGAAGGTCTTGTTTGTTACAGTAGCTAGTGTTAACTAGCCTGATTAACACAATTGTTAACTAGCCTAATACAAGTTGTACCTTACAACCTATCGTTATGATACCCTGACAGTAATAAAGCTGGTGGTTTGGGGTAAGATTCTTAGAAGTTTTTAAGAATATAATAGTGCCTTATATTGATTATCTACTGCTACATTAAAAACTACCTTAAAAGGTAGTAGTTTAAAACAACAAACATCTATTATCTCAAAGTTTTTGATGGTCAGGAATTTTGGAGTGGCTTAGGTAGGTGGCTCCGACTCAAAGTCTCTCACGAAGTGCAGCCAAAATGCTGGCAGGAACCTTGACATCTGAAGGCTTGATTGGGGCTAGAGAATGCACTGCTAATAGAAGCTCTCAATTTATTGTTGGCTTCTGGCTGAAGTTCTCATTTCCTCATCAGATGCTCCTCTTTGTAGGGATTCTCAGGCAAGGGCAGCTAGTACCATTCAGAGAGAGTAATCCAAGAGAGAAAACAAACAGGAAACCACAGAATCTTTTATTACCTTGTATCTCATGTTGCTTTCTCACCCACCCATTCATTAGCAAAGTCACTAAGTCCAGCCACATTCAAGAAGAGGAAAACAGGTTCCACCTTTTCAAGAGGGTTTCAAAGAATTTGTGAACAGATTTTTAAACTGCATACACCCCATTGCCCCAGAGTGGGTTTGTAGGTAGCTAAGGGGGGTAGAATGGTGGGTCTCACCTAAGGTAGGGGGTTCAATGATCCAGCGTAAATGAGGCTAATGGAGTATGGTGGAGTGACTGCTCCTGTCTGACACTACTCCTTTGTCTCATCAGCAGATGAAGGGAGCCCAGCCAATTCTATTCTAGCAACCTAGACTGGGCCCCTGACAAGCATCTGCATATGGAGATGCCAAGGTAAGCACAGAGAAATCCCTGGTTGCTTACCCCTGTACATAGACATGATGCAGAGAAAATGAACTCTTATGAAACAGGACATTGTGCCGGAACCAGGCTGGTCCTGGTTTTACAGGCAGGTGGAGTTCTGGCACTGTCCTCTGACAAAGCCCCCTCCCGTCAACCTCCCAGCTTGCCCAGTGCTACATAGTGTGCTAATTGCTGATACAAACCCTGGGAGTTTGCAGAGGAGGATAATATAGATCCTACAGAAAGAGAAATTCTTCCCTTTGCATAAAACATGTGCAAATGAAGTTGATCTTGATTTCAGCCCATGGCAGGAAATGGCAGTACCACTGGAAATATTGGCTCTGTGAAGGCTGGAATTTTCCATCTTTCCTCCTATATTCATAGAGCCTATATAAGTGTACACTAAATAAAAAGCACCTTGCTGCTTTTTTAAAATTAATCGAATGAACTAGCATTTACCATGGAAGAAGGTGTGGTGGCACGAGAGAGTTACAGAAGTTCTAGGTCTCAGGTTGCTGATGCCAGCAAATTCACCAGCCCAGCCATACTGATGGCAGGCTTGCACCCTGGGGAAATGGTTGTGTGAGTTCCTATAAAATAGTAACACTAACACTGGGGTCTAATCCAGTTACAACATGACCCACCCTTGGCTGAGCCCCTGCCCACCATGGGGCAGGGCAGGGACCAGAGGTAAAGGCTCAGTTTATGACACACCTTCTCAGGCTGATGGCGTTTACTTGCATAGCTATAAAAAGCAGCCACTGGGGACAGCAGGAGAGTGTGGTAAGGCCGGACATGTTGCATTAGCCTGCCAAACACTACTAGCAGCAGTGAGAATTTCCTTAGACTCCCCAGATCTGGACAGCAACATCAGGCTCTGGGGCCACCCTGGTGGTGCAACAGAGCTCCTCCCAGCTGGCAGTGTCCAGAATGTGAAGTCCTTTAGCCTCAGGGAACATAGTTTCGCCTACTAGAAACTGATCAGGAGGAGCCAGAACTCAGCCCTGGGGAGGGTGAACTTCTTTGTCATTTTGGCATAAGCTTCCCTGGTTGAGACACCAGATTGGTGAAGTATAACATACTGATTTGAGTTAGTTTTATTTAAACTTTAAGAGGACTTTTAACTGGACCATCACCCCCAGGAAGCGTCTCATGCAAAGAACAGCCAAGAAGGCCACAGTGTCCATCCCACCAATGACACACAACAACTGACCATTCACCCCCGTATCCTGCACTGGATTTTCCATACGGCCAACTCAAGTACACATATTGCTTTGCCAAGTGATGCTTATCCTTGTTTGCAATTACTACAGTGTTTACGTTTCTCTTCTTTAGCTAGATGGGAGGGTGCAGGGAAAGATGGTTGGATCAGGAGATCTAGTTCCTATGCTCTGACACTGAATTTGCTGGGCGACTCTGGTCAAGCCCATCAACCCACCTGTGCCTCTTCTCGTGGCCCTTGTTCAGATATGCAGTGATTTCATGACTGATTTTCAGTGTTGGTCTCAAGCATGTAGCTGCCATTTGGTGCACAGTTGATGATTAGCATATCTTTATAATCACTAATGAGGGAAGGAAAATTCCAGAGAAGCTCTTTGGAGATACCTAAGACTAACAATGAGCTAACCATACTGCCAACCAAATTTCATTAAAAGAAACTCAAATTATTGTCCTTTTTCAAAATGAAAACAATAATTGGCCTTAACTAACATTTTCTGGGCTTTAAATATGTACCTTGCAGTGTTTAAATATTGTACACATTGTTTTCGTTCCCTCCTGTTCACCCCATTGGTGAGGGAGAGATCCTGCCCTAGAATTATGAGGATGACCAAACACGTTACACTCGATGCTTAAAAGATGAGATTGACAGCAGTTATTATTCACATACACTTGCAGCTTGGAAGAGGTGGACACAGCATTGGATGCCAGCCACACAGGCATTTCCCTCAGGAGCAGAGTGAACAGGCAGGGGCAGCGGGTGGTAACAAGAGGGTGAGGTGCCCCCTGGTCCTTGCAGGAGCATGTGATGGGCTTTGAACAACTCCATGACTGGCAGGAAACTGATACCCACTACTCAGGGATAAGTAGGAGCTGTGCCTGGTCCACTTGATAAGGAAGGTTGCTTGACTGAAGCCTTAACTGCAAGAGTAGAATGGAGAGAGGCTCTTGTGGTTAGGCCAGTAGAGGCACTGCTGATTTGGCCAGATTTGAAGGCGGCACACCGTACCAAACCTTAATTTCAGGCTTTACATGACACACATATCATATTATTTCATCATCACAACACTCCTGTGAAATATTATTACGTCTTTTACAGATCATGAAATCGAGGCTTAAATGAGGCTAAGCAAATTGCCCAGTGTTTTCTAGCTGGCAAGTGGCCGAGGTATTCAGTCAGGTTTGTTAATCTGAGTCTGACCCCATAAGCAACTGTGGACAGGTAGATGTAACAACCCATCTTAGACATGAATCAAAAAGAAAGAAGGACAAGGGGGCACACCCTACCCCGAATAACGAGAGGGCTCAACCGAAACACACACAGTCTTTTGTTGTGTCCACCATTTGACCTTCTAAGTCCCAGGCTACCTTCCGCAAGGCAGCCGGGTTAATAAAGCCGCCTCAGTGACCGCTAACAGCAGCAGCTCTGCCTCACACTGTAATCAGTGGTCCCTGAAGTGCCTACAGCCCAGCTGCTCGGGACACACTTTTGATTCTACAGCCTGGGGGAAGAGAACCCATCCAGGCAGATCAACCATCTCCCAGGTGCTTCAAATTCCCAATGCCAGGGACAGCCCCAATCAGTCATTGTTTTGCATGTGCATTTTGGGTATGTCAAGAGGACTTGATGCTCTAGGATAAATTATTCTATACAGAAAAGAGGCTTTAGATCTCTTTCAGTCCAAGTCCCTCGTTTTATGGTTAAAGAAAGTAAAGTGGCCTCCCCAAGGCTACAAAGCTGGTTAGGGCAGAACCTGCTGGGATCCCATTCCCAAACCCTTTCCCAACTCCCTCCTCCCATGCACACCTCCCACTATGAAGTGGAAGAACCGATAAACTCTCTTCCTCAGCACCCTTTACAGATAGGCTGACCATGTGACCCGTTCCAGACTTTGTGCCAAAAGGGAATCTGCCAGGGGGAGTCTGGGAGCGGTGTTTCCTCCCTGATAGAAAGAAAGCATGGGGAAAGAGATCTCTCACTGTCCTCTTCAACCCCTACCTCCCATAAGAGGCAGGACCTGAGGCTTGAAACCAGAGGTGTCTTTTGGCCATGACGGAAATTTCAGAGAGGTGGACATAGCAACTCAGTGTCATGTGGCTGCTGAATCAATCCCCAGACTGCCCTTCCTGACTCCTCATTCAGTAATAGTTAACCCAAGTTTAAACCACCGTTAGTCATGTTTTCGCTTCTTTGCAGCCAAACACCCTCCTCTGAGCAGCATTCACTAGAGTCGGGCAGATGGTGAATACTCAACAATGTCATCCACTCACGAGACCCAGGGCAAGAAATGTTTCTTTGTCTCAGTTTCCCTTTCTGGAAAATGGACATATATTTTTAAGGGAGGTGCTATAAAGTATTGGTCTTCAACTTTTTTGGCATCAGGGACTGGTTTCATGGAAGACAATTTTCCCATGGCCCATGGTTGGGGGAGTTGGGGAATGGTTTCAGGATGACTCAGCGCATTACATTTATTTTGCACTTTATTTTTATTATTATTGCATTGTAATATAAAATGAAATAATTATACAACTCGCCATTATGTAGAATCAGTGGGAGCCCTGAGCTTGTTTTTCTGCAACGAGTCAGCCACATCTGGGAGTGATAGAGACAGTGACAGATCATGAGGCATGAGATTCTCATAAGCAGCGTGCAGCCTAGATCCCTTGCATGTGCAGTTCCAAGTGGAGTTTGCCATGAGAATCTAATGCTGCCACTAATTCGACAGAAGGTGGAGCTCAGGCAAAATGTGAGCAAGGGTGGGTGACTACAAATGCAGATGAAGCGTCCCTCGCTCACCTCCTGCTGTGCAGCCCAGTTACTAACAGTCCAGGACTGGCTACCCATCTGTGGCCCGGGGTGGGGGGTGGTTGGGGACCACAGCTGTAAAGCTTAAAATATTGATAAAGAGCATATAATATGTTCTGGCTCACAGGTGACTGTTAGCTAGCATTGTTTCATTATTCTCTCAGCCTACTTCACAGTGTCTCTCCAACACAGAGCTCCTCAAAGCTTCTGACAATACAGCTGAATTACCTGGAGATCTTGTTTAAATTCAATTTCTGATTCAAAAAGTCTGGAGTGGGACTGCGGCTGCATTTCTGAAATCTTTTAGAGTATGTCTGTGCTGCTGGTGCTCAGATCACACTTTGAGAAGCAAGACCGTGGGACCCTCTGGGTCTATTCCCTACTAGTTCAGCCTCCTAGCTGGTGGATCTGCTCTAATAGAATGTCCCAACCTTCTCACTATACTCATGGGAGCTGGTTCCTACAGTCAGACTGTCTTTGCATCCAGCAGCATCTTCATCAAATTCTAATTCCTGTGTTGAGCCAGTGACTCAGACACTGCTTCTCTGGGTCTAGTGGTTGTCATTGTCAATCACAATGTCACCCTCAATGGCCCATACTCTAGCCTAGTCAGAGGGAGCTGGATATACAGTAAGACAGGTATATGGAAGAAATCTGGGGCTCTTTGAGGATTTCATTCAAAGTAGGATGCAAAGGTCTATGTACTTCAAAACTGGAGCCACCTGGGGACATTGGTCTCAGGACGACGTATGTTATGATAACCCCCGGACTAGAATCCTTGAGCTCCTTTGATCTAGCACTGTGCTCTGTCATGGGAACCTGCTTCAGGTTTGTCTTGACCCAGTTCATCTCATCTGCCTGCCTGCACCTCTAGCACAGCCTGCCTGTACCTCTGTCAATTGTCTGTGCCAGGTGTCCCATTCCCCTCCTTCCACCTGTGAAGAAGCTCAAAACCTGCTGTGAGCTCTACTTCTTGCCTTCACATACCTCTTCCCCTTCTTCTCCCTGCACTGCCTCCACTGGGTCTCCCCACACTTCTGCTTCTGCTCCCCAGTCCTCTGCTTTGCTCTCCATCCTGCTGAAGTTCACCTTTTTCCCTTCCAGATTGTGCCCTCATTTCCCTTATAGTCCATTTTGTGTTTCTATGACTACAATAGACTGCGTAATTAATAAAGAAAATATATTTATAAAATGTATTCTCACAACTCTGAAGTCCAGTGTCAAGGTGCTGGCATCTTGTGAGGCTTCATGCTGTGCCATCACCAGGCAGAGGACAAGAGAGCAAGAGGACAAGAGAGCAAGAGATGGCCAAACATGCTATTATAACGAGCCCACTCTCGTGATGACTAACCTACTCCTGCAGTATTAACATTATCCTATTCATGATGGTGAAGTCCTCATGGCTTAATCACCTCTTAATGGTCCCACCTGTTAATGCCATCACGATGGCAGTTAAATTCCAACACAAGTTTTGGAAGCGCTGTGTTTTGATTACTTGTCCCCTTCAAAAAGTATGTTGAAAAGTCTCAACATAACAGCAGTATTAATAGGTGGGGTGTTTAAGAGATGAGTGGGTCATAAGGGCTCTGACTTCATGAGAAGATTAATCCATAGATGAATTATTGGATGAATCAGTTTTCACAGGAATGAGTCTGTTTAAAAGCCAGCTTTGCTCTCATTTTTATACCCTTGCCATGTGATATCCTGAGCCATATTGAGATTCTCCAGAGTCCCCAGCAGCAAGAAGGCTCTCACCAGGTGTGGACCCTCAACCTTGGATTCCTCAGAACTGTAAGAAATGAATTGATTTTCTTTATAAATTACCCAGTGTCAGGTATTCAGTTTAAGCAACAGAAAACAGAGTAAAGCAGGAGGGGACATTCAAACCACAGAATTCCAATCATGATCCCCCCAAACTAATGTTTTTCTGACATACAAAATGCATTCATTCTATCTTGATAGCCCCAAAAGTCTTAATTCATTTCAGCATCAACCCAAAAGTCCAAAGCCCAGAGTCCAATCTGACTTAAAAATGGGGAGACTCAAGGCATGATTTATCCTAAGGCAAATTCCTCTCCAGCTATAACCTGTGAAATTAACAAGTTACATGCCTCCAAAATACAATGGTGGGACAGACATAAGCTAGACATTCCCATTCCAAAAGGGAAGAATAGGCAAGAAGAAAGAGACAACTGGTCCCAGGTATTAATCAATCTAACACCCAACAGCAAGAACAACATGAAGCTCCAGAATAATCTGCTTTGACTCCTTGTCCTGGGCACTCTGGGGCAGGAGTTTGGCTCCCAGTGCCTCAGGCAGCCTGCCCAACCCCTGCAGCAGTTCCAACTCCACATTTCTACTCAGCATTTTCCGAGTCAAACTCTCCATGATAACTCTGCCTCCATGACAAGTCTTTACCTGGGCCCCAGGTGGACCATGACAGCCTTTAAAATCTAGGTGGAGGTCACTGTGCCCCACAGCTCTTGCATTCTACCTGCCTGCAGAATTAGCACCACGTAGATGCTGCCATTGTTTACAGTGTGTGCCTTTTGGAGCAGTGGGTGGAGCTACACCTGCGCCTTCTTGAACCACAGTTGGAGCAGCTGAGAATCACTGCACCAGGATGTAAAAATAGAGACCCAAGGTGGTCCTGGGCAGTGAGCCTGTAAAGGGCACCCAGATCCATCCCCCAAAACCATTGTGTCCTCTTAGAGCTCTGGATCTGTGACTGAGGGCAGCCTTGAAAATCTCTGAAATGCCTTTGGGGTTATTCTTCCACTGTCTTGATGACCTCTTCCATCTGTACCAGTCTTCCTTAGAAAACAGTGTGTTGGCCACAACCTTGGTTTTTCTCATTCGAACACATTTTCATTCTTTAAACGGTCAGGCTGAAAATTTTTAAAATCTTTCTATTCTGCTTTTTTAAAAATTATAAATTCCATCTTTAACTAAGTCAGTTTTCCCTCTTGGATCTTACTGTATGCAGTTAAAAGTAGCTCCATGATTCCTCCAATATTTTGCTTAGAAGTTTTTTCTACTAGATATTCTAGTCAGTCACTCTTAAATTCCACCTATAAAGCCCTATGGCATGGACACAATCTGGCCAAGTTCTTTGCCATTTCATAACAAGGATGCTTTTCCCTGCAGTGTCCAATAAGATATCCCCCTTCCCACCTGAGACCTCATCAGAATGGCCTTCACTGTCAGTATTTCTATCCACATCCCCCTTTTCCACCTGAGACCTCATCAGAATGGCCTTCACTGTCAGTATTTCTATCCATATCCCCCTTCCCACCTGAGACCTCATCAGAATGGGCTTCACTGTCAGTATTTCTATCCACATCCCCCTTCCCACCTGAGACGTCATCAGAATGGCCTTCACTGTCAGTATTTCTATCCACATCCCCCTTCCCACCTGAGACGTCATCAGAATGTCCTTCACTGTCAGTATTTCTATCCACATCCCCCTTCCCACCTGAGACCTCATCAGAATGGCCTTCACTGTCAGTATTTCTATCCACATCCCCCTTCCCACCTGAGACCTCATCAGAATGGCCTTCGCTGTCAGTATTTCTAACAACATTCTGATCATGGCCATGCAAGTAATCTGTAAGAAGTTTCCTGTTCTCCCTACAGCTCTCCTCTTCTTCTGAGCCCTCTCCAGAATTGTCCTTACCACTCTGTTTATGGAAATCTGGGCTTTTTCTAGCCTACTCTTCCAAATCTTTTCAACCTCTGTTGATTGCTCATTTCCAAAGCTGCTTTCACATTTTCAGGTATTTGTTATAGTAACAGTTTCCATTCCCAGTACCAACTTTCTATCCATTTTGTGTTTCTATAAACACAGGTTGGGTAATTTATAAAGAAAAGAAATTTACGCTCACGGTTCTGAAGGCTGGGAAGTCTGATATGAAGGTGCTGGCATCTGGTGAGGAGCTTTGTGGTGCATCGCCCCATTGCAGGTGGAAGGCAAAGCAGCACAAGAGAGCAAGAGGGGACCAAACTCTGGAATAACCAGCCTACTCCCATGATAGGTAACCCACTCCTGCAACAACATGATTCTGTTCTTGAGGTTTAAGCCCTTGTGACCTCATCGCCTCTAAATACCTTCACACCAGCAATTAAATTTTAACATGAGTTTTGGGGGGGACATTCAAATCATAGCTCTCTCCAATCCTCTCTTAACATCTTTTATAAGCCTCTAGCTTAAAATATGCCGAATGCCACTATTGTCCCTTGTTTGAAACATGTGTGTCTCCCCAGCCACTGAACTTTCTGAAGGCAGGGACAGCCTGTCATCCTGGATCCTTTTCCTGGCTGGGCCCTTCCCCTGGCCCCACAGGTAACTGTGTCACTCTGGAGGCCAAAGAGCACAGGCACTCACCTGTGTTTTTCCTTCTTTGTTTCATTGCCTTCATCAACCTTCTATCAAGGTAGCCAGAAGCTACTATATGGTCAAGTAAAAAAAATAAAATCTCAGAATTATTAATCACTTCTAATGTGCCACATACCCTGATAAGAAATTTATGTGTGCCCATTTAACTAATTCTTACAACCATCATTGCTGTTGGATTTCTATCATCTCTACTTTACAGATGCGGAAATGGAGGCTGAGGGCAGGTAAAAGGAATATCGCCTGAGGTTGCACAGCCAGGAAGAGAAGAAGTGGAGCCAGGAGCCCAGCCTCTGTTTACTTCTAGCAAAAGGGCTCAAGGAAATATAAGCGCAAACCTGATTCTTGACTGACTTCTCCTTTTAATCGGTGAACAAGCTCGTGGAAAAGTCAAAGGTCCTGTTTAAAAGAGAGATTAGTTAAATCACTGAGTTTTGTTTCCTCCTACCAAAGTATGAGTTGTTATTGCAAGATCCCTAAGTCAATGCCAATCTTCTACAGTCCTGGGAGCTTAAATACACTTGGCAAGCAACACCCAGTTATATGGTTTCCAATACTTAGAGGTATCTGTGAATTCAGATCTTAATACAGTATATTCTTCTTGGGCTGCATTTTCTGTCTGAAACTGAGAATGAATTTTAGATGATGTGGTTAGCATAGAACATGCTTCATTTCGGGACTCAGCTATGATAATAACAACAAGGCAGGCATATTAGCCAATGTCAAGTGTGAAGGCCCAACTTACGCCCTTACTGTGCGAAAGGCCACTGGGAAGATGCCAGGACAGACACTGAGGCCAGGCTCCAGCATGGCATCAGGAGAAGTTTGTGCCAGGCTGTACTTGATCTGGTCTCCCATGTAATATAAATGATCCTGGAGACCAGGGTCCTGCCAAGAGACTTCCAGGTAACTCCAGGAGTCCTGGAGGCTGTGAATCTCTGCACCATACTTTAAATTTCTACAGAGCCCCAAATGCCTGTCTCCTCCTCAGCTCCTTTTGTAAAGGAACCTGGGTAAACTTTGGACCATTAAGAGCAGACAAAGTTTTGCCAAGTCCTTGGTGCTATGCAGGGGAGAGCTTCTCAGAATGTTCTACTGAATCCCTCTAGCTGCAAAGGAGGGCAATGAGCACCTGGGGTCTGGAGGGATAGCTTGAAGCAGCCTCATAACTAGCATGGAATGTTTTTGAAGTCTTGTATTTATCTTAATAATTCATGAGAATTTTATATTTCTTTCTATACTATACCCATGTCTATTTTATATTAAATATAGCATTAGTAATTGCCTGAAACTTGACAAAATTGATGTCCCAGAAAGCTGTACCCACAGTTCTCCATCAGCCACCCTGGGGGGGCATATGCCCCAGTTCGAAAGCACAGATGTATGGAGTTCATCTCACTGATACTTCTAGAACCTTCTCCAGCCCACACTTAGAAAAACCACAGGCAGCCAGGGGCTTGAGCCTAAGCAACATGCACACCAGTTCAGACCCAATTAAAGGGCAGAATTTCCAGGAGATATTTGCACATAGGCTTAAGAAGCCTTCCAGAAGACAAACAAAATACCTTACCACAAGGCAGGACTCCTAATATTCTGGATTCTCTGAACACTGATGTAGTCTACAGAGATCCTCCCCAGAAAACAACAACAACAACAAAACACCACATTTCTTAGGTCAGTGTGTTCTTCAGAGATTTCCAGAGACCTCAGGCCATCCACAGATCCCCAAGAATGTAAAGATTCCCACTGAGACCCTTTGTCCAAAGGCCCCTTGTAGAGGGCATCCATTTTCTTTAAATGTTTTCAGCCAACATATAAACATTAAGAAAGTTCATACTGATGTCTGGACACTGGAGACTTACAGCTTTGGGCCTGCACGATCTCATGGCTCCATGGAGGGGAGGAGCAGCTGCTGTCCCTGGAGCTGGGTTTTCCTGTTCCCTCTGCCACACCATCCACATTCCTCCTTCACAGAACCCATCGGCCCTGTGGCAGCTGAACTGGTGAATCTTGTCATGTCATTAGGCCATCATGGGGGACATCAGGCCCTGACAGTGGAGAGGAGCCATCTGGAGTCCATGCTGGTCATCACCTGCCTCAGCTCTCTTTCTACCCAGACCTGCTGCAGGTCCGTGGTTGGAAAGAAGCTGGGACAAAGCAGCAGAAGAATCTACAGATAACATCAGGCACTGAGAGCACCGGTCACAGTGGAAGCGTTCAATGCTCCATATGGGGAGGATTCTCCCCACTCCACCGGGAATGGAGCCATGAGGGTGCGTGGAAGGTCAGGGTCTGCCACAGCCATGGGGCAGAAACAACTTCCCACACGACATTGGCACTCTCCCTTGGCATGGTGGCAGTTGCAGCAACAAAGCAACACAAATTGGGTGGCTTAAAACCACAGAAATGTGTTCTCTCACTGTTCTGGAGGCCAGAAATCTGAAGTCAAAGTGTCCACAGGGCCATGGCACCCCCTCGAGACTCAAGAAGAGAATCTGTCATTTGTCTCCTCCAGCTTCTGGGTGTCTCCAGGCATCCATTGGCTTGTGGCTGTGTCACTCCAATCTCCTCTTTCGGTGTCTGTGTCTTTTCTTCTGTCTCTTCAGAAGACTTCTGCCGTTGGATTTGGGGCCCACCTAATCAATCCAGGATGATTCATCTGGAGATCCTTCCTTTAATTATATATGAAAAGATTTTTTTTCCAGATGAAGTTATATTCACAGGTACTGGGGAGAGGACTTGGACATATCTTTTGGGGGTCACCATTCAACCCATTACCCAGCTTCTTTTCAGCCATTGGCAGATGTCACAGGTAACAGCAGCCCCTGATAACAAGGGTCAGTCATGGTGGTGGCATTGCCAGTGTTCATGGCCCTCCATGAGCCAGGCCTGATTGGGGAGGAGGGCCATATGGCAATTTGACATGGATGCCCTTGGTAATAAGCACAAGAACCCAACCTGAGAACACCAAGAGAGCTCTGGGAGGGATGGAGGTGCATTAAAGAGGTCCTGGAAGAGTGAGTAGGGGCTCAGCCTGAATTTTTTTAACATGCTGTGAGCTATTCACACCCCATGGCTGCTGAGGCATGGGAAAGTGCTTAATTTGCACAGCTGCACCCTCATGAGAATTCTGGTCTCATCTGAGTCCATTTGTCCATGGCCCAAGTCCAAACCAGTGTGTTCCCCTCTCAAGCTCTGCAAACTAGCATGGGGTGAGCCATCCAACACCCACTGAGCACTTCCTGTGTGAAGTTTCCGTGCTGGAGTGTCCCTCTCCCTAGAGCTCTAGATGGAGAGACAGAGAGGCATTCTCCAATCACCTGGGAAAAGTCAGGTGTAGATTCCAGTGGATTTTATGTTCCTATTCCTGTCCCTTATTTAAAAAGTGTGCAGGCTCTGTGTTCGCTGTCCCCTGGTGAGATGCACTAGAAATAAAGATAGATATTGCCTGGCTTTGATCTTCTGGAAGTCTAAGCCCCTGGCAGATTTCAGAGACTCTACTGAGCTTACAAAAGAAAAGGGCTTAGGGGTATGTATTACTCCATATCACACTGCTTTAAAGAACTACCTGAAACTGAGTAATATGAAGAAAAGAGGTTTAATTGACTCACAGTTCTGCAGGCTTAACAGGGAGCATGACTTGGAGGCCTCAGGAAACTTACAATCATGGTGGAAGGGGAAGGGGAAGCAAGAAGGCTTTACCGTGGTGGAGCAGGAGAGAGAGACAAGGGGGAAGTGCCACATGCTTGATCAGATCTCATGAGAACTCACTATCACAAGAATAACAAAGGGAGACATTCGCCCCCATGATCCAGTCACCTCCCACCAGGTCCCTCCTTCCACCCTGGGGATTACAATTCAACATGAGATTTGGGTGGGGACACAGAGCCAAACCATATCAGAGTGGAAACAAAAACAGAAGGAACAGCATTTCCCCACATCAAGCAATTTTCCCAGGCCAGGGAGACATTCTCTCGGGGTGTGGGGAGGAGACTGGGACGGGTCAGCAAGATCCCAGGAAGGGGGCAGCTGCCTGGTCCTCTTAGGTACCTCGGAAAAGTATCTTCACCCCAAATGGGGGCTAGAAGCAGCTGAGAACCTCAGGCCTGATTGCCCGGAGGGCCAACCAATGGACTGTAATGTATATGGACTGATGATGAGGCCCAGTGAAGACCAGAGGGTCCACCCCTGCCCCTACCCTACTCAGCACTTCCACAACCTACATATGTCACTGAGACCATGATCTGGTCCCAGAGCAAGGAGAGTGCCTTTGTTTGCGAGAGCTGCCTCAACAATACCACAGACTGGGTGGCTTCAACAACTGATTTTTTTTGGTAGCTGTTCTAGAGGTCAGAAGTCCAAGATCATGGTGTCACTGGGCTTGTTTTTTTCTAAGGCCTCTCTCCTTGGCTTGTCTTCTGCCTGAGTCTTCACCTGGCCTTCCCTCCATGCCTGTCTACGTCCTAATCCCCTCATCACCACACTTATCATGTGGATTTAGGGCCCAGTCTAACCACCTCATGGTAACTTAATTGCCTCTTTAGTGACCCTTTCTCCAAATATCATCACATTCTGAGGTACCGCAAGTTAGAACTTCAACAGAAGAATTTTGGGAGGTCAACATTCAGCCCTTAAGAGGAACTTTCAGTAAATGATATGGCTTGGTGGAGAAATGGTACTCTTGAAACAAAATTAAAGTAAATAAAAAACAGATTTCTCTAGTGTACACACCTCGGGATGTGGGCTGATTCATTCCTACTGGCCCCTACAGGTGCCTTTTCCCTAGGCAGGACGGTACAGATCCTGGGAGGGACACGAATGTGTGTGTGTGTGTGTGTGTGTGTGTGTGTGTGTGTGTGTGTTTAAAGAAAAATCTCCAGATGACTCTCAGTCCCTCCCACAGAGGCCCACTGCTGAGCCAAGTGGGCACAGGGCAAATCCCAAAGCTCTCACTCAGTTATAAGACAAATAGTCACTAGGTGCCTTCTATATGCGAAGCGTTGTGCGAAGCCCCTGGAGGAAAACTAAAGCATGTGGCCTGCCCTTACCTGTTATCTACAGCAAGGCGCTCGGTCAAAGCAGAGAGAGCCCAAAGGCGCTCCCAAGCTTGGTGCTCCAGACCTCCCTTTATGCTCACATGCCCATACTCGTTACTCTCATCCAGGTTATTTTTCCCTCCCTAGACCTGCTAAGAAGTGTACTATGGGTGGGCCAGTTTTTCCAAAGAAGGGTGGGAACTTCCTTTCCTCAAGGGAAACAAGTGTCCTGTGGTGGCAAGGAATAAGGAGAGTGAGAACTACGACTTTGTGGCAGATGCTTTGACTCGGATGTAAGAGCTGAGTCTGGCATCACTGCAATTGAATGGATACTACTGTCCCAACGTTGCAGAGGGCTTTGCATGTCTTAGTCTGGGATCCCCTGAAAGTAGACCTTGAGACAAAGATTATCTATGCAAGCAGTTTCTTGGGTAGGGATCTAGGAAGGACGGTGGTGGAGAGGGGAAGAAGAACAGGGAAGGGGAGGGGATCGGTACAGGACACACTAGTGCATGGGTTACTGCTGCAGGTACACTGGGGACACTGAAGCCTAAGGCCATGAACTCAAGTAAGCATGCATTGGAATAAGGAGAATGCCCAAACCTTGTAGGATTGTTGGCCAGAGTCTGAATTGACATTGATGGCTGGGGACACATGGGAGCCAGGTAACACACGGAGTCCTGGCCCAGATCTAGCTTACAGTGGATTTATTTGATGCATACACCACTGAGTGGTTGTTTTCCTAATCGCTCAATAGAGAGTTGGAATGAAAATGCTTGGTGGTTGTCAGAAGTCTCACGTTGGAAACTTGACCTGTAATAAGAGTTTTAATACTGGGGAAAGCCAAGTAGAAGCCCAATCCCTGACCTTGGCCAAAATAATAATTTTTTAAAAAAGCAAAAGCATCCCCAGGAGAACAATGGAGCTTAGTGGTGCCAAAAAAAATTTGAAGAAGGCAGGGGTGGAAACACTGTCATGTCCCAATTTAATCTGTTAGGGAAGCAGGAACCCAGGAGAGGCACCATTTTAAAATCAACTCCAACTTAAAACTGGCAAGGCACATTCCTTACCAGTCACACCCATGGTCCTGAGATGCTCACAGCTAAAGAAGCAGCTTGGTGATGACTGCAAGGACACACTCCTACAACAACAAAAAGTCCAGATGTCCCAATACCCATATATGCTTTCAAGATAATTATAGTTATGCTTCGATGTTGTTACACACTAAAATGTCAAGGATAGTTTTCTTTAAATCAATAGAATAATTTCATCATGCTGTCAGCCCACCTGTATGTGGGCACAACTTAGCTTAGTCTCTACATAGACAAGACCCCATTTAAAAATAAAGATGGTACATTCCTCTGCTTGCTTCCTGAGAATACCCTACTGTGTAATGGAGTAGTTTCTAATAAACTTGCTTATTTCACTGCGCTCTGTGTCTTGTCTTGAATTATTTCTTGCGTGAGATACAGAATCCTCTTTTGAGGTCTGGATTGGGACCCTTTTCCAGCAACAAATCCATTGCCCAGTCTCAGGTATGTCTTTATCCACAGCATGAAAATGGACTAACACAGGGACTGAGGAACCTGCAGTCCTGCCCCAGTATGTGCTGACTCTCCATTCTCTGTTGTAATGCAATCCTAAGGGGTCTAGACCATCTAGACCAGGAGTTGGCAAATTGTCACCTGTGGGAAAACCCTGGTTATAGCTTGTTTTCTTATGGTCTGTGGGCTAAACATCATTTTTACTTCTAGAAAATTTTAAAGGTCGTAAATAACAAAAAAGTACAAAGAATATGTAACAAAGAATGTATGTGGCTTGCAAAGCCTCAAATACCTATTATCTGGTCTTTTACAGAAAAGGTTTTGCCAGCTCCTTATCTAGACATTCTGCTAAGCACCAGGCTGGTCTGCTGTATCGATGTCAGCATACTAATTGAAGCAAACAAGCAAGAAGTGGCAAGTACGCTGGAGGCCTTAGTAAGACACGTGCACTCCAGAGGGTTGAAGATAAGCCTTGATATTCAGGAGCCCAGGTCTTCAGTGGGTTTTGTGGTTTAGTCAGTCATGATGAAACATCCCACTTAAAAAAAAAAAAAAAGAATCTCACACTTACCACTTAAAAGGAAGCATGACATTTGGAAGGTTTCTTCAGGCCCTAGAGGCATCAAATTCCAGTAAACATTGTTCTCTCCTATTTAACAAAAGCTGCTATCTCTGAGTAAGTCACAGAAAAGGAAAGGGTTCTACAGAAAGTCCAGGCAGTGGTGCAAGCAGCCCTTCCAATTGTATCATCCAGTTCAACAGACCTTATGCCAGGAGTGGAGTCTGTGATGGAAAAAGACTCTGTGTGGAGTTTTTGGCAAGTCCCAATGGAAGAATCACAATGAACACCTCTAGGGTTCTGAAGCGAGTCCATGCTGTCTACTACAAAGGAACATATGCCATTCAAAAGCAGATCCCACTGTGCTACTAGATCCCAGGAGAAACAAAACATCTCATCATAAGACAACTGTGACTTAGATGCCTGTTAGACACTGGGCCCCACCAAGCTATAAAGTTGCATGGGCCCAGCAACAACTAATATAGGAGTGATCGCCTGGGACCAGGCATGAGCAGAGCCAGAGGGCTCAGGTAGGCTACCTGAGCAGGTGGCCAGAGCCCTGCGTCACCCACCTGTGGTGCGCTGGTACTTCCCCGTCAGCTCACACTCGTGGTTTCAGGAGGAAACGTCCCTAAGGCCAAGTGATGGAGGAGAAAAGATCAAATGTGATACGTGAATGACCAGCTCGGCATGAGGGATGAACAAAAAATGGTCTGCTACTGTACTGCACCCCACTCAGATGTCCCTCCCGGAAGTGGTGAGGAAAATACTCCCAGTGGGTGGAGACTTGGGCGCTACACCTGGTCACCCATTTTATGTATTGACCTCAAATTTGAATACACAGAGTCATGAGCAGTGAGGAGTAGACTTTTGTTGGTCAAGAACATAAATGAAAAAGATTGAAGGATTGATGAGATAGGGTGTTGTGGAGGCCCAGGGATGAGGTATGCGGACAGACCTGTGTGGGCACAACATGTGAGGATGCTTGCAGAGCACGTTCCTGTCCTCCAGAAACCATCCGCCATGGGAGAGGCACTGTGCTAGTCGCTTGGGCTGCCATTGCAAAATAGCACAGATGGGGTGTCTTTAACAACGGAAGTAACTTTCTCGCAGCTGTGGAGGCTGGGGGTCCACAGTCGAGGTGGCACCAGGTTAGATCTCTCCTGAGGTTTGCAGACAGATTGTTTCCTCACCTGGCCTTTCCTTTGTGTGCACACATCCCTGGTGCATCTCCTTCTTCTTATAAGGACCTCGGTCGTACTGGATTCGTGTCCTACCCTTCTAACCTCATTTAATCTTAATTACCTCTTTAATTACCCTACCTTCAAATACAGTCACTTTGGAGGTTAAGGCTTCAACCCACGAATTTGAAAGGGGAGGGACAACATCTAGTCCGTAAGAGGCACCAGGGCAGAGATAGACAGATTGACTCAGTCAGCTCTGATCGGCCACCTCAATTCTGGCACAAGGAGCTCACGCAGTAGCCAAGGTGACGGAGAAGGAGGCTGTGCCTGGACCCAACAGCAAGGGCTCCCTCTCATCACGGCAGACCTAGCTATGGCTGGCGCTGCGTGTCCAACCCATCAGCACCAGAGGCCGACAATGCTGCAGAGACCTGCCTGGCCCAAGTGTATGCCCCCTCCCAGGGGATGAGTGACACCAATGACTGGCTTCTGCATGGGTATAGTAGGTCCAGCCCCTTTTCTTCAATTTGGGGTAACTCTGGTGGAACATTCTGGTTATGGAGCCCCTATGGAAGCAACTGAGGTCTCAGTCATAGCAACATCACAGGTCGGCTTCTCTCTCTGCCCAGTTCTGCCATCCTCCCTTCCTTACATGTGTACCTCCCAAGAACACTCCCAATAAACCTCTGCACCCAGCTCTCAGAGTCTGCTTTCAAAGTACCTATGATTAGAAAGTAACCTTTCCTAAAACTGATCTGAGAGTGAGCCTGAATTCAGAATAGCCCTTTCCCCACTGTGAACACTGGTGCCCCTCGCCTACTTTAAATATTTCTGTAGCTCATTATCCTAGTTGAAAAACACACCTGGCATTCTACAAAAGAATCAAAGTATTGTCTCAAAAGACTATGATTAATCAAGGCCTATTGAGCCATAAGGCCTCCAGTCTTTCCCTATCTGAGACATACTTCTGCTAATGGCGAAGCTTGGTGTTAAAAATAACGTTTAGACCTGTTTTGTGATATTCTGAAAGTAGAACAGCCAAAGCCATTTAGATTCGTGTCATTTGTTCTCATAAATGTGAATAGAATGCTTTGTGGGACTACCAAATTCTTTAAGACACATTATATAAAAAGTGCAGGTAATCTTAAGAGGTTCCTTTTAGAGCTGGTGTGTTTCATTTAATAAAGCTGTTTTCTCAAATCACACAACATTTATTTGTCATCAATCATTCTTTTATTTCATCATATAGAATACTGCATATTTGTCTTACTTGTTACCAAGAAATGAACTTTCTAAAACTTATGAAAACATTTAGATGTTAACTTACACAAACACACAGCAATAGATAGATTTTTCCTTATTCTCTTAAGGTGTATGTGGAAAATAAAGTCCAAAGATCAATGGAAAAACTAATACCCTTCTACCTGCCCATGTTTTCAAGCAATTAATAAATAAAAGAGGAAGCAAAGGGATAGCAAAAATATATAATGACATCCCTTCACATGGGGTGGGGGAGAAGCACCACCTCCCCTCTGACAAGATACCCAAATCTTCCAGATTATCTGGGTAGATCCCAAATTCCAATACTCTGACCTGCCATCCTCAGATCACATAGGACTGTCAGATACCTTGTTCTCTCTGGGGAAAGGGTAGGGAAGACAGAGTCCCAGCAACCACACACCTTCTTATGCCGCCTACGATGACTTCAGAGCACAGAGTCTGTGGTGCCCTTGGCTTCCTGACCAGGTGCTCCTGACTGGCCTTCCTCCAGCAGTTCCCAGCAGACCTGGTTCCTGGCAGTGATGCCTTTGCTTTTCTTCCAGGTCTGTTTTTGCCCAGAGTTGCCAATTCCCCACCACAAGTCTCCGCTCTTTTCCCACAAGGACCTTCATTGATTTCCCTAAAGGGGGTTTCCCTGCCCAATCCTGCTGTCTTTGAGTCACAGCCAGATCCTTGCCAGGGGGCCACCAGCCCAGTCTGCTAACTGACCAACAATCCTGTTTTTGCATCTAAGGAAAAACGCCTCATGTGATCATCAGAGCTTGAGCCAGAGGACACATATGGGCAAGGCTTAGACCAAGGGCCAAAGGCAACAGGCCCCAAGGGAGGGGAGAGATGTGACATCATCGATAGTCACTGCTGCTCCAGGCACCTACCTGGGAGAGCATGCCCTATGAGTGACCAAGAGGTTCCAATCCTCTGAATATAGCAAAATTAAGAACCTTAGCCCTGAAGAGGTCAGGAGGCTTAAAGGGGCATTTCTGAAGTTGGGGTCTTTGCACTTTTTTATACAAGTTATATAAGTAGTTGAGCATTAGACATCTTGCTCTTAAGCCTTGTATGTTCTCCACCCAAAGGTCTGAAGCCTGGTAAAACTCTAGGAAACATGCACACCATTGTGCTAGTCATGTCTCCAATTAGCCCCTACCCACAGAGCAACACTTTAGCTCAGCGACTGCAGAGGCGCCCCCTCTTCTTATTTTATCCCTAATGCTCAGGTTGCTGTTGGCACCTAATATGCATTAAATAAATATCGATGGCATGAGCGATCATTCTGACTTGAAAGGGCATGTACTGAATGTTTTACACCATCAAACACAGTAAGCCCTTGATTTTTATTTCTTCTACTCTAATTTCTCAGAGCTTGCAAAGACTTCCTTGCAGGGCATCATTGCCACCTGAGCAAGACAGGAAGGCTCCCCTCATCCCATTCACCTGTTCTCCTTTTGATCCTATACTCCTGTGTTCTCTGATGCATCAAATTGGTGACTTCTTCTGATCGCAGACAAGTACAGTAGGATAGGAAAGTGTCATGTTTTGGAAGGTGAACCCGTTTCTATAAGGATCCTGAAAAGACCAAGGTGTATTTATTACCCTCAATTTCTTTCCCTGACTTGCTCTTCTCTCTCTGATGGGCCAGCCTTGGAATATCGCCAAGGGCAGCTGTCGGCAGGTCTTTTGCCCCGGGAAAAAGTTTCAGCTCCTTATTACTCAAGTTGTGCCTCTAAAGATGTTGGTCATTAGCCACTTCACTCTCTCTCACCTGCTTGTGAAAGCTGGGTTGGATTCTTTCTGACATGTTACATCCCCAGTGGATCTCCCAGAGGGATTAGGAATTTATGGAGAGATTCAACCCAGGAGTTTACAATCTGGCTGGGAGGGAAAATCTCCTCCACAAACATCTTCTCTAATGGTTTATATCTTTCCCATATCGACATTCCCACTTCCTAAGGACTCTCATGAAATAGGACACAATTTTAGATTGAGTCCTCATTCTGTCTACTATAATGCTCTCTGGATCCCTTGTTGCCCATATATGTATAATCCTATTTATAACTGAGGAGTTTTGTTATAAGCTAAAGTCCTGCAATTCCTCAGGAGGTGTCGGCTTCATAAGTGCCCCTCAAGCAAGGAAAATAGATCTTCCAGGAATGGCAGGGATCACAAGAAGACTGGAGGGTCAGCTCTTTCACTGGACCTTCTCAATCACTGCATGTCCAGCCCGTCAGCACCAGAGGCCAGCAATGATGCAGAGACCTGCTTCGTCCAAGTGTATGTCTCCTCCCATGGGACGAGTGTCATCAATGACTGGCTTCTGCATGGGTATGTAAGTCCAGCCTCTTTTCTTCAATTTGGAATGACTCTGACAGAGTTAGACTTGAGCTATTAAACAGTATTTGTGTTTAACCAAAAGGTTTGTTAAACAAAACCTTGGGCGGTTAAACTATCTTTTTGCTCAGTCTTTCCCACCTTACAATAATTAAATAGTTCCTCCCACATCTGCAGCAAAGTCAAACATAGCAGTTTCACTGGATAAAAAAAGACCAGACTTGACTTGGATGAGAATTGTCCTTCCCCACCCATGAGGATGGTCCAGCAGCGAGTGTCAGCTCGAGGGATCCCGAGTCCTCCCACTGCTGAGATAAGAGCAGTTATTTCTGCCAACACTGCCATCCCTTCTCTCTCCAGAACAGTTTCTCTGTTATCAAGTTGAGCAAAGCCAGGAAAAAGTAAGCCAGTCAAATGTTTACTTGCTTGGTGAGTGTTGATAAAATGTTGGCCTTTGCGTGGTTCTAAACGAGACGTGCACTCCCCGGCCCAGCCAGCCCCAGGCTACAATCAGAACCAAGGAGCAGGTGATAGCTCTGAAACAACACCCACTCCCAGGTTTTCAGCCCAGTGTTTGTTCACTTATCCCAGACGCTTGACTCACACGGGGCCGTGTTTATCCTGGGTCTGTCCCAGGGTCACCTTGGCTGAGTAGTATCCATTGGTGCGGGTCCCATGGCAAGAGACTACGTTCTGATGCCGAGAGAGGGGGTGTTTGCTAACGGGAAAGATGAGGAAGAAGCAAAAAAGAGAGGCTCCAGGTCAAATAAGTTTCCAGGCTGCTGAGCTGATGTGAGCTTGTTTCTACTTGTGGAAAACTAAAATCAATCTCCGGTCCGGTTGAAAGAATCTTCAGACTGTCTGAAAACCATAGACAGTGGCATGGATTTACAGACGTCTCTGCAGGCTGGAGTGCAAGACAGCAGGGAGTAAGTGGGTTAAGATACGAGCCAGCTTGAAGCTTCACTCAATGGAAACTGGAGCCCCGTTTTTCTAGAGAGGAAAAAATGAATAATAATCATTGTGATGATGATGATACATTAAGTAAACCTCCTTGGAGCTGTTTGCTTGCTGACTTCTGCCGGTGCCTGCGCTTTCTGCCTCCCTGGAGGTTCCAACAAGCCTTCTGACTCTAAAAGGAAACCCTTCTGACTCCAAAATGAAAGCCAATTATCTCAAGTCTTACAACATGAATAATCTAATTGGACAATAAGATGACTCCAGACATTTGCACAAAAATTAAACCATCACACAGAAGGGTATTATCCCTCTGCCAGGCCTCCTTCTCCATAAAAGCCCGGAGAGTGAACAGACTTGAGTGTTGAACAATCCCCATTTCCTCCTCCTCTACTGTGAGTGGGCCTTGTGGCCTAAGGCATGGGACCAATCCCACCATGTCCTCTCAGTTTGAGGATGGAGGTGCTATCCACTGCGCCTCCCTTGATAGGAGAAATCGAGCCTACATCGAACACCTTGACAAAGAAAAAAAGTGCTGAACAGAAGCAAGGTCTACGGGACATGGGTCTCATCACTGCTGGGCATTCTGCAAGGATAAACATTACATAGTCACTCAGTTTTGTAGGAACTTTGCTTACAAGAACAGGAACTGGAGGGGCTGGAAAATTAAAACTACAACGGAAAGCCTAAATTCCTTTTATCTTTATTCTTTGTTGTTAACTACTTAAGCCACATAATCAGCTTGGTGTCAGGCATCCCAGGCCAAGAATTCTGTATACCCAGACACATCACTGCCTCTGCACCAGCAGGCCACATAATACTAGAAACTGGCTCAGGGAAACTCTTTCCAGACTGATTAACTGGTGATTAAATAAGTGGGGGAAGACATAGGGGAAAGGGCAGAATCAGTAAATGAGCAGAGAACTCAGGAAGCCAGAAGTAGCGTGGTAGATACAATGGCACCTGCCCAGATCCCCTCTCAATGAAGGGCCGACGGCTGCAGCTGCCAGGAGGGCTATCATCCACTTCAGAAATGGCTGCAGTTACAGAGAGATGCCTGACTAGGGCAGCCCATGACTGACAGATCCAGGCGGGTGTATAAAGGTAGCACTGGGTCATTTTAACCCAATGCTGAACAATGCTGCCAAGCCATTCTAGCTCCCGAGCTTCCCCAGCATCCGCTGACGCTGTCTCCTATGCATCACAGCTCAGCTCCCACCTCTGCCCACTCATGCTTTTCTTGTCCTCACTTCCACTGGTGTCAATCTCAAGAGCACCCCTTAATAAATGTCCCATCCCTTAAAATCCACCTCAGAGTCTGCCCCTAGAACAGGACTGTGACTACTAGGAAATGTAGCCAATGGAAATTCTCAAAGACTAAGAGGAGAATGAGGAAGGCAAAGGACACACTCATGTTCTTTGAACTGTCATTGTCATTCCTTGTTTGGCTGTCTGCTGCAGCCGGGCACTGGGGAACAATGACAAAGAAACAGACGTCAGGTTCCCAGGACCTCTTTCTCACCTTAGTTCTCTCATTCATGAGCTGTGTGGTCCTGGATGAGTCAACGTCTTAGGGCCTCTTTATCCAAGTTGACAAACAAGGAGAATAATGATTCTACCTAACAGTTGAGTTATTGTGAGTATCTCTTATGACCGTGCATGGGAGATAGCAATACCCCATCTTCTAGTGACATTTCTCTCTCCTCCAGCCAAAGCTTGGAAAGACAGCAAGACCGTGAAAACAGCAGTCAGAAAGGCAGCCGTTTCCACCCTGACCTTCAATCCCCAGGCTGAGGAACTCCTTGCAGTGGGGAGTTATGTGCTAGAAGTCATGGGAGAGGGGAGGGAACTAGCTCATTAAACTCTCACGCCATAGATCATATTGAGCACCTGCTACCTACGTGTTAAACTCCAGGCCAGTCCACACACATAGGGCTGATGGAAATTCACTAAAAAATCCTGCAAACAAATAAAAACCTCCTACAGGGACATGAGCCAAGTAACAGGAGTTACAGAAGGCCTCCCTGAGGAAGTGACACTTGAACTGAGAAGTAAATGACAAAAAGGGGATATGTTGACTAAGAAGGGAGGGAAGATGATTGTAATCTGATATGAATATGAGTCCCAAGAAGTCCTCATGGTGAGGGGAGCAGAGAGCAGAGGCCTGGAAGAAGTGTTCACCACAGGGTGAAGCTGGGAGAAGCTGGGAGGCTAGAGGTGGAAAGGTGATGGGGAGACAATGAGGGCCATGCCGTGTCGGGCAAGTCCTGGCAGGTCCAAGGCTATCAGCTTTATCCTGAATATAATGGGGAGCCGTGGAAGGGCCTTAAGCAGTAGACAGATGGTTATACCAGCTGCAGAGGGAAGGACGCATGGCAGGGAGGTCAGCGTGGGTAGCATTAATGACCATGAGCATTGGTTGATTTACTGTGTGCTTGGCATAGTTCTAAGTGTTTAAAGGAAGCACAGGCACCCATTAAAATAGGTACTATTGGCCAGGCGTGGTGGCTCACGCCTCATCCCAGCACTTTGGGAGGACAAGG
>NW_016107356.1:8280365-8337014 GCF_001604975.1 Cebus imitator
AAAAAAAAAAAAAAAAAGGTACTATTATGATCCCCATTTTAAAGATGAAGACATGAAAATACACAGAGAACAAACAAACACGATGCCAACCAAGCTGTCTGACTGCAAAGCCACACACGTAACTACGCAATACTACATGGTGGGTGGACCAGATGGACAGCTATTTCAGTAATCCAAAGCTGAGTGACAGCAATGGAATTGGAAAGAAGTGGACGGATTTTCAAGCGTGTAGGAGAGCAAAAGGAAAGACAGGACTCAGGGATAGTCCTGTCTTGGCCACAGGGATGTGGGGAGATGATCTCTGGGAGAGTGACAGGGTGGCAGTGAGGGACACTCACTGAGATGTAGGACTCCAGAAGTAAACCAGGGTCACGGTGTCAGGGCAGGGGCAGGAGGTGGGGGACAGCGTGAGTGCACTGGGACCTGCAGAGATCTGAGATGTTCTAATGACATGTTTAGTAGTGTCATATTCTTTTAAGGAGGCCTGTTTTTATCCTCCTACAAGATTCTGGCTTTTTCTGGTTGACTGTGATCCATCTGGAATAGTCATCTGTTTAATATAATCTGGCTCCTGTGCACACAGGGAAAGGGCCACCGTCTCCCTTAAAGTCTCCTTCCAGAAGCAAGAGCATCCTCGCCCCTCTTCAGCTCAGCACATCATCATGTGAAATCCTCATGGGAAGCAGGGCAGCCCTGGCTATGCAAGGAGGGGACAGTTAAGCATGAGGTTTGGTTAAGAGCAGAGATTACTGAGTTGGACTCCAAGTCCTACTGTTTACAAATTGTGAGATTTTGTCTTTGCACAATTTATTAATCTGTCTAAACCTTGGTGTTTCTATCTGTAAAATATGGTTACCGAGAGGCTGCAATGAGATGATATACCTCAGATAAAGCGCAGAGCCTAACAGGCAGAAGCCAAGCGATTATTATCCCTAGTGGAAATCCCAGTGCATGAACACACTTGGATGATTGTTCATTTCACAGCTTGTGTCTGGAACTGAGGAATCCGTACCAGTTACCTCCTGTTCTTTCGGATGCCAGGGCCTCCCTTGCCAGAACAGTGATCATAAGCTATGAGGGCAGTTTCTACACATCTTCCTAGACAGGATGGCTCAGCTCATGATCTGGAAGATGTTTTGCCCCTGTTCAGCCACAAGAATGGTTGCCATTTGCTCCCTTGCTTGTAAAGGAAGTCCCAACTATGAAGTTTGCTTAGTGAGAGCAGAAGTTTAGATAATAAGGAAAGAAATTTATTTGAAGACAGCCTCAGAAAGTGAAAGGTAATTGTTTTACACAGATGACGGATGAAGCAACTCCCTTTGCAATGAGCCCTTTTCTTTCCTTAAATCTGTTTCCAAGGGGGAAAGGCCAGCACGTGGCCTACTGTGATTCTTGGAGTCTTCTCCAGCAAAAACGGCGGCAGTTGTGGTTTGCCTCCATTTAGTTTTCTTTCTGCTGAGGCCTCCAGAAAGTCAACCTGCCGGAAGGTGCAGGTCCCATGGGCTGTGGCCCTTCATGGGATGATTACAAGGCAGGCGACTGAGTCACACATTTTGTTGCTTCCCAGGACACTGGAGACTTCTCACCTTGAAGGTGGGAGAGGATGGGAGAGAGTGGGAGAGGTCTGATGATCTGAAGGAAACAGGGATTCCTAGCTACTGCAGGTCTTGGCAGGGAAAATGTCTTTGTTTACGAAGCCTTGGGGAGGTCAATCATTAGTCCCTTGGGGAAGGATTTCCTGGGACATGGAGGCATCTGTGAAACAGACAGGTCTTACCTCCCTCCCTTCTCTCTCGTCCCTGGGAGCAGCTGCACTCAGTCCCCACAGGCAAGAGTGCAGGGTCTTTGCTAAGATGCACGGAGGTCCCAGCACTGCATAGAAACAAGTAGCTAAGTGTCCCAGTAATTGTCAGCATCTGTACCTAAGAGGAAGAAAAGACTCATGTGCGACCAGTTTGTTTTTCTTTTTAAGCAATCATTTCTTGAGAGAATAAAGTGGAAAAACCTGAACTTATCCTTTTGCGTGTACTAGGAGAAAGAGAAATACAACATAACACACACACCTGACCCCTAGCTCACCCTTCTCGGGATGGGAGGGTCATGTCTGGAACCTCAGAAGCTAGGGCTTCCTAAGGCACCCCTGCACCCCTGTTTCCTGGAATCTGCTGAAAGAAAATGGAAAATCAGCCGAGATATTTGACTGAGGTTTCTTAAGAAAACATATTCTCGGTTTGGGTTGTTTTCTGAGGGGAGAGTCAGAGCGATGTGGTTTTAGTAAGAAAATTGCTCATGAGCAGTGATGGAAATAATGACTCTCTTCACTGCTTTGCATGTCTCTGGCTACAGTTACAGGAAGCAAAGTGGAACTGTGTTTGCAAATTACCTGGGGAACACGGGCAGAGCAGACAACTGACCTAAAAGCCTGGAGCCAAGAAAACATCACCACCTCGGTGATCAGGGTCATCCCATGGCTGGAGCACATGTTTAGTTACTTAAGTAGAAGGTAGGGACAATCTTAGTTCTGGAGCCTGGCTAGACTCCAGGATGAATAATAGAATCTACTTCATCTAATTTGTGGCCCACACTCCCAGAGACTAATGCATCTCAGGTCTCTCTGATGTCCATCCTAGCGAATCTCAAAAGATTTATTTTCAGGCACTTTTAATAAGGTCAGTCAAACAAAATCTAAACTATTTGACTTGACCTTGAAAATGGCTTTTTAGAGAGTCGCAGTTCATAGTATAAGAACATAAACAGTTTCCATATCTTTGAATAAATCCAATAAATAATAATTGCGAATTCTAAGACACAGACAATTTTAGTTGTTTGACCATCAGGATCAGTTTCTCTCTGGTGTATCTCTGTGGTTACCCTTTATGGTGTCACGTGTCTGCTACCGTCTGTCTATTCAGGGAAAGATAAACAGAGGGCAAACCATATTTGTTTTTACCTTTTGGGTTAAAGGCACAAAAATTCTGCTTAACTGCCTTTATCAGTCAGTAGAAGATCCTAAATTCCTGGAGATTATGAAGCTCAAATGGCTGGCATGGGCCATGTGTACATACTCATTCATTCAATAATTCATGCACTCTCTCGGCCAATCAACAGGTATTGCACGTCTGCAAAGTGGCTGGCACTGGGCTAGGCTCTGGGCATTTCAAGATGAGTAAGACCCCACTCCTGAATGATGCAAAGAGCTTTCCAGACACACAGCAACGTTCACAATGTCACGGGAAGAAGTCCGAGGAGGGGGTGTTTACTTCACAGGGGTCACTAGAGAAAAAGGGTATTTACGCAGGGCCTAAAGGAATGGCGAAGATTTTGGCAGGGAGAAATAGAGGAATAAGGAGCGCTAGAAAGACGAGTTTCCATGTATAAGCAAAGTGAGGAAACCGGAAATGAGGAAAATGGGGCGGCCGCAGCGGCTGCAGCGTGGGAAATGAGGAGCGGGACGGCCACAGCGGCGGCAGTGTGGGAAATGAGGAGCGGGGTGGCCACAGTGGCTGCAGCGTGGGAAATGAGGAAAATGGGGCGGCCACAGTGGCTGCAGCGTGGGAAATGAGGAAAATGGGGTGGCCACAGTGGCTGCAGCGTGGGAAATGAGGAGCAGGGCGGTGGCGAATGAGCCACTGAGAAATTATCGCGTTTCTTCAGAAGCAATTAGTAGGGGCTTTTCTCTGTAGTCGCTGGGAACCAAAGAAAATGTGTGCATGGAGGCAGAGGCAGTCAGGGATCTGGTGAGAAAGGTCCGTGTGCTGTCAGGTGAAGAATGCATTACACAGGTGGGCTGGAGATACAGGGATAGGAGGCAGGGGAGATGGACGAGCAAAAGTCTCAGAGGGAAGCAGTGGGGTGCAGAGCCGGGAAGCAGTGGGGTGCAGAGCCAGGCAGCGCCGACGGCAAGGGGAGAAGGAGGTGTTTGTGCAGAGGGGGCAGGCCACTTATTTGGCCTCCATCCTGGCCCCACCCTTGGCAGCTATGGGACCAGGTTTAAGTGGCCTCCAGTTCCTCTGGAGAGAGAGAAGGGCTGGGTAGAGCAGCCCCTCGCCGGAGCCTATTGAGACATTGCAGGGAAGCGAGTTCAGTTGACTGGGAAGGAGAAGGCTTCAAGGCTGGAGAGGGCTGTGGTGACGTGGTTCTCTAACTTTGCTGTGGGTCAGAATTGCCTGGGCCGGGCAGCAAGAGGCCCCAGCTCTAGAAATTCAGACCGGGCCACCGTTGTAGCTGCACCACATCTTGGAAAACCCTCATCTCACATCTGGGGTGCTTTCCATCTCTCAGATCAGAGGAATCTGAAGCTCAGAGGGGCTGGTTGGGTTCAGCATGAAAGGGGCACATCCCATCACCTCTCTGTCCTACACCATTCACGGGGACGCCCAATGCCATGTCCCCATGTCTCCTTCTCCACCTCCTCCGTCCTTCTGGGCTTCATGGGAGCCTATCCAGCTCCAAAGATCCCCAAGAGCCAAGATGCGAGGCTGCAGATTTTGGGACAGCTGGTCCTGGTGTTGGTGCTGCTGGTGAGGGCGGGCTGGTCCTGGTGTTGGTGCTGCTGGCGAGGACCAGCTGGTCCTGGTGCTGGTGCTGGTGCTGCTGGTGAGGGCCAGCTGGTCCTGGTGCTGCTGGCTGCTGCTGAGTGCTGGTTGGTCCTGGTGCTGGTGCTGGTGCTGCTGGTGAGGGCCGGCTGGTCCTGGTGCTGGTGCTGGTGCTGCTGGCTGCTGGTGAGGGCCAGCTGGTCCTGGTGCTGGTGCTGGTGCTGCTGGCGAGGGCCGGGCCTCCTCACTGTCGTCACCAGCCCCTGTTGGGCCCTCATCAGAGCAAAACCAGGCTCCGCTGACACATGGCACTGTATTCCTTGACACCTCCATGGGGCTTGCTGCATAGAACGTCCCGGGCTTGTTGGAAATGCAGAAGCTTGGGTTCACTGCAGACCCACAACTCAAGAGTCTGTATCTTTTCCAGATCCTGGAGTGATCGCACGTGCACATAAAAATCGGAGAAGCTTTAGCTTCTGTGGCCTCTGCTAGCCGTGACTAATCCTTCCTCACCCCAGGCCCAGGGAAAAGAAAGAATGGAAGGGAGGGAAGGGAGAAGGAAGAATGGGGAGAGAGAGAAAGGGAAAAGAAGACGACAAAGATAAAGGGAAGGAAGGAAGAAAGGAAGGAGGGAAGGAAGAGAAGGGAAGGGAAGTGAAAGTGGAAGGGGAAGGGGAAGGGAAGGAGGGAGGGAAGGAGAGAGAAAGAGAAAGAAGGGAAGAACAGGAGGTTAGCAGAGAGGGATGAAAGGGAATGAGGGGGGAACAGCGGGATGGAGAAAGAATGATTCTGTTGAGCCTCTTAACTCCAGTTCTCCTGTGAGAGCTTTTCTTCTTTTGCTTCACATTTAAGCTTTGAGGATGTAAAGTAGGACCAGAGGGTGGGAAATTCAAGAACCTTGAAATAAAAGATCTTTCTGTTTGCTTTCCATTTCCTAAAAAGGAAGTTCTCACTGACTGTTCCTGTAAAGGATATTAAGCTGCGTGGATTATGGATGATTCGTCACACAGCAATTTGGAGCAGGAAGCACACGAAACCCTAGAGCTAGCCTGCACGCAACTAATTGAAACACTCAGTTAATCGGATTGGCTTCCACCTTCCGGAGAAAAGTGAATACTAAGAAAACAAATTAGCACCTGGAATTTAACAACTCCCCTTTTGTGGCATGGGGTGGGTTCTATTCAGAGCACACTGATGACTGATGGCTCCTCGCAGAGGCACAGACAGCTCCACTGTCCTCTGAGGCAGAGTGGTGTCGTGGAAACGGAGTTGGCAGAGGCATTGGACCTGCCCGATTTCCATCCCAGCTCTAGCATGCATGGGCCGTGTCGCTTGGCAAGCATCTCACCACTCAGAGCCTTGATTTCAGGATTAAAAAAATAACGTATTCAGCAGAGTCATTGTCGAGAAGATTAGGGCTTTGTGCAAAGGCTCACCTGGTGGATACTCAACAGGAATGAGTTCTCTTTCTCAGTTCCTGTCTACAGAGCTACAGACACTTAGCTTAAAAACCTTTGATTATGGCCAGTTGACTGGTCTACCTAACATCAGCAGAGGGGTGTGCTTTCCCTAGCATGGAGGAACAGAGGTAAAGGTTTTCCAGGATTTGAAGCAATCATACAAGCAAAATAGGAGCCTAAAGACTTCTGGGGAGCTTTGGAATGAGAGGTGCCCATTCTGGTTTCAGAAACGCCAGCGCCATCTCCTGGAGGAGCATGAAATTGGCCCATGGGCGGAAGAAGCCTCATTGGGGCCCCAGGTAGGTTCAGCTGGTCCTCTCCTTCCTTCAACTGTAGCTTCAGATTAGAACCCCAGGCTTCTTCCCAGGGAAAGATTTATTTATTTATAATTATTATAAATAATTATTTCTTTATAAAGGTCCTGCCTATTTCTGTTCTTCTCTCTTCCAATCAAACCATTCTTTTTCTCTAGTTTCATTGGGTCTCTGATCAATATTTCCAAATTTCAGTACTAGTTTGTAAATCTACAACTCAGTCAAACTTTCAAAGATTGAGTTTTCTAAGGGGTTAGTTATCCTTCTAACACAGAGATTCTTCCTTCTAACACCCTGGCAGAGGCTGGGTAGCCGAGCACTCAAGATCCTGCCTCTGAAGCTAGACGACTGGGGTTAGAATCTCACCTCCACTCAGCCTTCCAGCTGTGCCACCTTGTAAAGTTACTTAACCTCTCTGTGCCTGGTTTCCCCACCCACAAAATGAGGCTGACAACAGACACCACCTAGAATGGTTGTTGCAGCATCAGAGGAGTTCACACAGCAGCCCTAGGTGCAGGCCTGTGACGGATCATGAGCTAAGTGTCTGCTGTCATCTGGTTTCCAGTGGCTGATCCCTCACACAGCACTTACAACGGTGGGCTAGGATTCCACTTGACTTGCCCAGGTTACCCACCCGGCAGTGTTTCTATAGCATGGGCAGGAAAGGCAGCATAGATCTGGGCCACACTCAGAAATGCACATTGTTAACAGACAAACCCTGTGATTCAGACGCAGGTGGTCTGGGGGCCTTGTTTTTAGAGCTGCTGCACTCAGTTTTGAACTCCCAGGGGGATGGGACTAGCTCCATTCATCTTGGACCCCGGCATGCTTGCAGCGAGCACCTGCCCCCTCCAAAGTGCTCAGCTCTCCTTGCTTTCCGTCTACATCTTCTTTAAAAAATAGTTCTTCAGTGAACAAGTGGGAAGCTGACAACATTACACTAAAATAACAGGAGTTTCTGGGCACCCGACAAACCCAATGGTCTC
The DNA here is from genome assembly GCF_001604975.1 of Cebus imitator. Lineage (NCBI taxonomy): Eukaryota > Metazoa > Chordata > Mammalia > Primates > Cebidae > Cebus > Cebus imitator. The sequence goes on from NW_016107356.1 coordinate 8,287,661, forward strand.
TGCTCTTCTCTTTACCCCAATGTAAAGGCTCACGCGCCTACATTTTCCTTAACAAATCTGAGGTTCTTTTCTGAACTCTTTCTGAGAAGGAGGTGAAATGGTCAATGAGGGTCTCACTACACAAACACATGGAAACAGGCTCTCAGTGAGAGTGGTGTGGATTTGACTCCAAATTTAATGATGTTTCCCTAGAAAGGAACGATGTCTTTGGTGGCTGCATCAGCAACCAAACACATATAATAAACTGCCTCTTTGAACTTAAGGACGTCTGATTTAGAGATAGAAAGCAAAACAGGCCTTGATGAATGGTAATGGTGCTGGGACACACCACCTTTTGTGAAGAACTCAAGAGCATATATTAATAACAGCAGAGAAATCACAATAGTGTGCCCTCGCTGAGAAGAACACATCTGTTTTTTGTGGAAACGTGACTGCAGCCTTCATCCAATGATGATGGCCAGCTCCACTTCCCCGTGCCACTGAGCACCTCTACGCTGACTCAGCAGAGCAGCACAGCCCTGTGTGTGGGAAGGTTCCCATGCACCCTGGGAAGAGGGTCCACACCTGGGTCCTGGAAGACACAGCCAGTACAGTCTGCAGGAGGCTCTGTGTTACAATGACAGTGATGTCCCCACATGCCCTGCCCCCAAGGGCCATCAGCAAATCTGCTGCTCCTAAGGTTCTCATGGTGGCTCTTCTTTGAGATCATTCTCCAGTTAAGTGGGGGACCAACTGCATATTTCTCCCGTTATCAACTGCAATATGATATTGCAACAAACAACACACACACACACAACACACACAAACACACACTCACACACAAACACACAAATCCCTCTTGGGGACATTGTAGGCAGGCAGGCAGAGATGTGCTAAGGCTCCTGGGTCCCGGAGATGCCAGGCAAGTTGGAAAATGCAGAAGAGGAGGCTGGGGAGGAGGAGGGGACATTTTGGCTGAAGCTGGTTATGAGAGGCTTAGCAGGTTAAAGTGTCTGTTCAGCTGGGCACTGAAATGTGGGCCTTCAGTGGCCAGTGTGGGAAAGGGGAGCCTGAGAGGTCCTCGAGCAGTCTGAGTGACAACACCTGGGTTGCCCGACCCCAAAGACCAAAACCAAAACATGTCTTTGTCCCGGGTTTTGGGCCTGGGGGCTGGAGCTGTGGATGCTGACCCTATCATGGGCATGGGGACAGGTGCAGAGCAGGAGTGAGGCAGGCAGGAGTGGGTGCCAATGCCACAGCCATGAGGCCCATGCCAGGCCAGCCTGTGGGACACTGGTCCCCTGAGAGAGACATGGAAGCTCTGGCCAGCAGGAGACTTGAGGATGGTCAGCTCTGAAGTCCCCTCCTTCTTAGGCCTGAGCCTGGCACAGGCTCCAACCAGCAGCAGCAAGCCATGAAACTCATTGGTCCTCATCTTCTTCCCAATTCCCAACAGCTTTCAGGGGGTTCTGTGGCTGGTCCCCCACTTCCAGCTCCAGGTCTACTCTGATTCTGACAGATGAAAAGCCTCAGAATCCCTGTCTTCAATTGTACTGCACCCAACTTGTGGAAAGCAAAATAAAATTAGACATACCTTTTAAGGAACTCTAGAATATACTGCCTTCAAAGTGATCACAGTTCTGCTTATTTTTGGTCATCGGAACCAATGGATTGAGCCCCTTCTGCGCAGACCCTAGCAGGGCCTGAATTTCAGCATCCATGAAACGAGGCTATGGCCCTTGGGGAGTTCCGTGCAGTGCCACAACTGGCCTCTGAGTTACTCGAGAGCGAGGCACGCAGCCTTGGAAATAAAATTCCAGAGGGGTGGTGAGTGCGGACTCGGGGCTCCCTCCGCAGGGGCAGGTGCGTGAGGCTCTAGCGCCACCTCGTGGGCCGTGGGGTTCATGCCCATCTCCTCCCTGGCCTGTGGGCTCCGCGACCACAGGTGTGCTTTTAGAAAAGCTTCTGATATTGATTCTTCTTTAGTGGAACTTCTCCAGTAAAAACGAGTGAACAGCTCCAAACTTTCCCCCACCTACAGGGAGTGAAAGGCTGTTTCAAAGGAATTAGAGCCCTGAGACTGCGACCCACAAAACACACAACGGCACATACACAGAGATGCAGATAGAAACATATATACACAGGGACGCACACCAGAGATACACGCGTGCACACACACACACGGACAGGTAGACACATGGCCATACACACACACACACACACACACACACACAGACAAATGGCCACACACACACACACGGACAGGTAGACACATGGCCACACACACACACACACACACACGGACAGGTAGACATATGCCCCCCCCACACACACACACACAGTGACATTCTTCAAGGGAAGGGTGTGCCCACAGGCTCAGTCCTAAGACCTCTCCTCGGACTCCTGGGTAGGTTGGGGAAGCTGAGCCTCCCTGCCTGCCCACAGCACTCACCCTCCACAAATCCTGCTCTATTCCAGAGTGGGGGAGGAACCTTAAAACTGATGATCTCCAATGGCCAAACCTGCCTTATCAAGATCCTGTCCCTGATTCAACAAAAAAAGATGCCTCTTGTGCCAGCAGCAGATAAGGCTGCAGCCCTGGGCGTTCCCAGGAGAGTGAACAATGGAAGCCCCCAGGATGCCTCCACGTGAGATGGGATGCTTAGTTTCCCGGTCCCTGCCTGCCAGGCCCTTATCTGGGAGGCACTGGGTCTAGTCACACCCTCCGGTGTTCCTAGCTGGGGCTGCTGCCCACCAGACTTCCGAGGCCCTTCCTGGTGGGGGCTGGTAGAAGGGGGATGTTGATGGTCATCTTGAAGTGTTCACTGCATCTTTCCCAGAGAAAGAAAAGGATGCCATGAAAACACTTCACCCTAGATGTGGTTCACCCTTGGGAAAGCTGGTATGAAGGAAGTTCCAGGAGGCCAGGGACAGAAAAGCATTTAGAAAGATGAAGGAAACAGACAAACAGCACTCACAAGGTGCCCCACGTCTGCAAATCCTGATAGTCACAGGGACGGACAGCAGCTGGTGGGAAACGTCACCTGTCAATCTTGCACTGCTGAGCTGCGTGACCCTGGACAAGCTACTTAAACTCTCTGTGCCCCAGCATCTCCATCTACAAAAGAAAGCTTCTAACAGCACAGGCCTCACACACCTGTGGTGGAGACCCTATAACTCAACAACATGTGTGTACCTGAGAAGATAAATACGGGTGCCCCTTCAGGCCTGTGCCACATAGTTTTACACCCTAAAGGCCTCGGACTAGTTCCACAGCCTTTACAAAATAATGCAGGCCTTGATTATTCTCCACTTGAAGGGAGGTGGGGAGAAAGAGCCACATCACATCTCAGCTGCATTTACTAAAAAGGAATCTCTTTGCCCACTTATCTTTGAAAGTGCCTCACAGCAGAGGCAGCCCCAACCCCTTCCTCAGTCTCCAGCCTCACCTCTCCTCCTAAAACTCAGTTCCTCCTCACGCTCTCAGTGCCCGCCCCGGCCATGCGTTAGATGCCCTGAAGGGCTTTTGAGAAGGACCAGTCCCTGGGCCCTACCTCAGGTGTGTCTGAGCATCTGTAGATTTTAGAAGCTCTAAGGAGGTTTTACATGCATTTAGGATGGAAATCACTGTTGTAAGTATATTTTAAAACTATTCCCTTTAAATAGGAATCAATGGACCACTTATGGCTTCCACTAATTCTCTTATTGGAGACAACCAGAAAGTCCATCAATGGGTGGATAATCAAATAAATTGTGGTCCATTCAAGCAATGGAATACTCTGCAGCTCTGAAAAATGAATCAGGAAGCTTTTTATAAATGGATGTGGAAAGTCTCCAAGCTACAATATTAAGTGGAAAAGGCAAAAGATACAGCAGGGTGCATATTTTATATTTTACATAAAATGTGAATAAAGGCAGTTTATATTCATGTTTTCTCAGATATACATTTTTTTTTTTTGAGATGGAGTTTCGCTCTTGTTACCCAGGCTGGAGTGCAATGGCAGGATCTCGGCTCACCGCAACCTCCGCCTCCTGGGTTCAGGTAATTCTCCTGCTTCAGCCTCCTGAGTAGCTGGGATTACAGGCACGCACCACCATGCCCAGCTAATTTTTTGTATTTTTAGTAGAGAGGGCATTTCACCATGTTGACCAGGATGGTCTCGATCTCTTGACCTCGTGATCCACCCGCCTCGGCCTCCCAAAGTGCTGGGATTAGTCTTGAGCCACCATACCTGACCCTCAGATATACATTTTTAAGACTCTAAAAAAATACATGAAGAATGGTCTAGTAGTCATGGGGGTCTGGGAAGTTGAGAGGGTGGGATAGAGCTTTTCAGGGTATAATTATTATATTTTTAAATTTTTGAATTACGAGAACATGTTATTCATTCAAAAATTGAATGTAAGAATTGTTAAGAAAGAGAATAAAGTAAGGGCCGGGGCACGTCTCCACTGTCTTTCCTGTGGCCCTCTCAGATGTGGCTCACACCTGGTGCTGGGCAGAGGGACAGAAATTGCTGTGGCCTGAGCAGAGCCTGGGTCCAGCAAACATCTGTGCAGCCCACACCCTCCCAGGGAAATTTCTCTAGGCTGTTTTGAGGGGATGCTCCCAGTACTGGGGCTGTGGAACCAATCCCCTGCTTCTTGCATACCCCTGAGGCTTCCCTGCCTGCTCTTCCTGTGCAGAGGGTGTTGGCAGAGGCCTCTGGTCTGCAGAACCTTTGTGAGCTGAGCCACAATGCACTTCGAGTGGTTATTTGCCCTGGCTTTGCCACCGTGAGGTCTCCAGTGCCAGCCACAACTTCCACTGCCACTGCCAACAGCCACAGGTGACAGATGGGGACCATAACGTGAGAGAAGTATGTACTGGAAACCAGCATGAAGAGATGGCCAAAGACCTGGAGAACCTCAAATCACACGGGGATGGGAGAGTGAAGACTCACAGCAGGGATGTGTGGCAGGCTCTGCTCTGGGCTCTGAGGGTGGACGTGGAATCAAGACAGTGCTGCCCACCAGACCCGTAGACGAACTCTCCTTCTGGGCAGTGAACCCACAAGCACAGGAAGCTGGTGTTGGGGTGGGTGCCATGGGGAAACGATGAAGCAGGAGATACTATGGGGCCAGATGGGGTTGCAGTTCTCAGCAGGGTGGGCCTGAGGTGGTGGTGGCTGAGGGAGTGAGCCTTGGTATATCCAGGCAGGGAGAGCAGCAAGCGCAAAGGCCCTGGGACAGGAGTGGACCTCGTGGGTCCGCAGGGCCGTCAGTGTACTGGGAGTGGAGCAGGTGCTGCAGGGCACCGGGGCACGGAGGCACAGAGGTAGAAGCCATCAGAGGCCAGCGGGCAGTCAGGTTCTGCAGGGCGTCATTGGCCACTAGGAGGATTCCAGCTCTTACCCCAAGTGAACCTGAAACCATTGCAGGGTCTGCGGGAAGAGCGATATGGTCAGATGAAGGTTTTAAGTCATGGAATTATTCTGGCTGATGTGTAGAGAATGGAAGGGAGGGAGGAGAGTGTAGAAGCAGGGAGATGAGTGAGGAGCGATGAAGGATTGAGTTGCTCCTTGACCATCAGAGATGCTACATCCTCTGCTTTTACCATGGGCCTGCCTCCCCCAGAGACAGAGTGTGCCCCTCCAACCCTATTGACTGCACATGTGACCATGTGACTTGCTTTGCCTTGAGGGACAAGAGCAAAGGCCACATCTGAGCAGAAATTTGGAGGACCATTGCCTGGTGGGCTCTTGCTTTTTTCCCTCGGCTCTGAGAACAGGCATTTCCAACAGGGGCGGTCTTCCAGCCCAGGCTCTAGAAAGGGAAAGCCTATGGAGCAGGGCCGCCACCGTGGCACACAGCCATGACAGACGTGGGAGTGAGAATGAGATCCTCTGAGATGTGGAGAGTGCTGACCGACACAGGGGCCCTTGGGGTACGGACTGCAGAGGCACTGCTAGAAGGGATGTGGGGTGAGATGACTTTGTAATGAACAGCAGAGCTACCCAAGTTGGAGTTTGATGTGTGGCATGAGGGAGAGCTTGATTCAGCTTAGGGACATGCTAAGTTTGAGATGCTCATTAGACATCTAGGTAGAGGCTGGAGTTCTTGGAAAATGTCAGCTGTAGACACAACTTGGGAGTCATCCACTCATATTTGCAAACTCAATACACGCAAATGGTATGAAAAGTCACGAGGCTGTACAGGATCAACCAGAGAGAGGGCGTAGAAAGAGGAGCGTTCTTAGGAGCTGGGGTGCTCCACCATGTGTAGAATGGAGATCTCGAAGGGCAAGTGAGCACTGAGCTGGTGGCATAGGCGGGGGCATGTCAGGAAGAGGAAACCTGTGTGCAAATACAAGGAAGGTAAGTGATACGGTTTGGCTATGTCCCCACCCAAATCTCATCTTGAATTGCAGCTCCCATAATTCTCATATGCTATGGGAAGGACCCGGTAGGACATACTTGAATCATGGGGGCAGTTCTCATGATACTGAATAAGTCTCATGAGATCTGCTGGTTTTATAAGAGGAAACCCCTTTTGCCTGGCTCTCATTCTGCCTTTGCCAGCTGCCAGGTAAGATGTGCCTTTCACCTTCCACCATTGTGAGCCCTCCCCAGCCACATGGAACTGTGAATCCATTAAACCTCTTTTCCTTTATAAATTACCCAGTCTTGGGTATGTATTTATTAGCAGCATGAAAATGGACTAGTACAGTGAGAGCATGGCACCTTCAAGAAGGGGGCAGAGGACAAATTCCCCATCCTGCCTGGGCTCATGCCCAGCACTGTGGCCCTTCTCTGTCCAGAAGCCTTCCCTCTCACTGTGCACACCCTCAGTCACTGTCCTCTGCTTGGCAGCCTCTCTCTGGACTCACACTTTGTGGACAAGTCTGTTCTCATGGACCCCAAAACTTAAATCTCTATCACCCATGACACACAACCTTTCCCTGTCCTAACTCAACCCCTTTGTCACTTTTCCCCACTTTTGACCTAAAGGTAAGCCATCTTCCCCAGTTACAATTCCTAGTGGCTCAGCCTTGCCCCAGTACCATTTTTTAGGAGACTATTTTTGTCACCATAGGCTTTATTTTACTGTGAAAGGCATAAGATTTTTTTGAGGCTCTTCTGTCTGTATATCCACCTTCCCTGCCCTCAAGTGATCTCCCAGCGTGATCTCCGGTCTTCCCTAATAGCCATTGGCTCCACTTCCCTCCAGCATGCTGAGTTATCAGCATGCAGAACTATGAGCTGCTCATGTCAGCCTGCAGCAAGTCACTCCTCCCAACCCATCAGAGCAATCTCTCAAAAACAGGAAAGTGGCCCCTCACTTCCTCCCCTGCCACGCTCCTGCCTGGCAATTCCACCATGGCTGCTTTCAACCTCACAGGGCCCTCAAGTCCCTGGATCCCTCCATCCCTGCCGTGATGTCTAGAACTCTCAAGAAACGTTTTGGACAGTTGTTCTGCCTGCTCTTGGATTTATTGAGTGGGTAAGAAGCTGTGTAAGTTCACATATCTCTACTCTATCCCTGACATTTTTTCTGGGATAGGAGAACCAGGAAGCGAATGGAGTTGGGGATTGAGGAAAGAGGGGAGAAACAAGAGAAGGGAATACTTTAGGCAGCTGGGCAAGAAGAAATAAAGCCACACCATCCAGAGACAGGGGCTTTGGAATAATTGCAAAGTCACAAAAATCTTGGGAAGATGACTCGATGCCTCTTTAATTCAAGTCTTCAGACATACACAGATATTATGGTGATCATCATAGCAAAGCTGGTCTTCCCGGGAAAGAGAAAGTCAGAGGTTTTCTTCTGAGGAGGCACAAAATTGGTCTTGCCCATGACTAGTTAAAGGACATGTGTTGACTTTACTCCAGTCTACCCATGCTGCCACCCTCATGCCCTATGGAGCCAGCCGTGTCCATGTGTAAAGCACACCAGGAGACACTGAAGATATCACAGAGCAGGTCCATGTGGCACGTGGGTTCTGAAACCTTAGTGCAAACCAATGGCATGCTGGTATCTGACCCCACCATGAGCTTCATCTCGAGTAAGGTGCTACGAGGCCGTTTCTTGAAAGGGAGTTTTGTTGACCTGGTTCCTATACTGAATATGACCACTCCCTACCTGGATTTCTTTAGCTATTTGGAATAGGAGCAAGACCACAAGCACTCATTACCTTCCTGCATTAAATTACATCTCCTGGAAGAAGACAGCCATACACATTAATGTGGGTATCACCTGGTCTTAATTTCTTGGCTTCATTAGAAAAATCTGAGAACTTGGAACAACATACCCACAGAGAACATTTGGGTTTATATAAACTAGTATATCCTTCATCTGCAAATGCATAGTCAGTTTAATGTGAAAAAATTGTGGGCCCAAACCAACAGTTTTAGAGTGTTTAATTAGGAAATTATTCAATAAGCACAAATGTCTCTTCCTAGGTCTGTACTTGAGTCACCATTGAAGAATTTGAAACTAGAAAGCGAATCTCTGGAGAAGTTGCTTTTATTATTTTAGAGTGATGATAAACCTTGGGGATTTGATGAAAGTGATGGGCCATCTCACCATAAAAATTCACATAGGCAAACTTTTTTTCTACACAATTTAAAGGGTACCCAGCCCCAGCTAAGGATCTCTGCTCCATAGATTAAAATACAAAAATGACTAAAATAATACACATTTTCTTTTCTTTCTTTCTTTTTTTTTGTTTTTTTGTTTTTTTGAGACAGAGTCTTGCTTTGTTGCCCAGGCTGGAGTGCAATGGCATGATCTCGGCTTACTGCAGGCTCTGCCTCTCGGGTTTAAGCAATTTTCATGTCTCAGCCTCCCGAGTAGCTAGGATTACAAACATGTGCCAACACGCCCAGCTAACTTTTGTATTTTTAGTAGAGACACGGTTTCACCATGTTGGGCAGGCCAGTCTTGAAACCCTGGCCTCAAGTGATCCACCTGCCTCAGCCTCCCAAAGTGCTGGGATTACAGATTTGAGCCAACATACCTAGTCCCAATATGCATTTTCATAGTGCCTGAAAGCTACCATGACATGGACATGAAGTGGGCCCAGTACAGACTACACCTGTGAGAACAGACATCCTGCAGGCCAGCACGACACTTTTTCCCTGTGGTCACAAGTCCCTTTTTCCTCTTTGTGTACTAACTCCTCCCTAACCATCCACGGTTTGCATGTGGTTGAAACCCTAACTCTGAAAACTCAGGCCTGGTCAGTTGGAACCTTTCATTGGCTACAATGATAGGTCTGGGGATGGGCATGTGACTAAAGTCAGGGAGTAAGACTTAATTCCAGGACTCTCTTGGGACTACTGGGAAAAACAAAGGCTATTACTGTTGGAGCGCTTGAGAGGCCGTGATGTAAGCCAGGGATGCTCAACGAGTGGTGATATCACCTCCCATGGGACATTTGGGAATGCCTGGAGACATTTTTGGTTGTCACTTCTAGGGATGTGCAACTGACATGTATTGGGTAGAAATCAGGGATGCAGTTGAACCTCCTACAAACTCATGGGACAACCACCCCCAATAAAGAATCCGCCCAAAATGTCAGTAAAGCAGAGGTTGAGAAACCCTTCTGTAAGCTTAGAGTTTCAGCAACTATTTTGGGGTTGCATAAAATGAGCCTGCCCAAGACTAAGGCCAACCGAGAGGAGATAAAGCTGAGAGATGGAGGAAGAGCAAATCATGAAGCTGTCCTTTGGGATCTGGGATGCATCTCTGTCTGTAGTCGAGCCCTGGACTTTACAAAAATGCATAATTTACAAGCAATTGCTTATGGATTCAGACTTCTGTTGATTCAACACATGTTCATTAGGTGTCTGCCAGGTGCTTGGACTCTTACTTTCATTGAGTTATAGCAAGAACAACGAGAATGAGAAACAAATAACACAAATAAATAAAGAAAATAGAAATGGGAATGGCAGATTGCATACAGAGACTTATTCAGATGAGGAGGAAACTGGAAATCAGCAACAGAGCATCTTCAGTGTGCATGCATTGTGGTCCATAGTGCATGAAAACGTAAAGTATGTGGTATTTGATGCCCCTGAAAGAGTGTGGCTGCAGTCACAGTCATCACATCTTTGCAATGTCTTCACGAAAATCTCAAGTTCAGAACCCTCTAGAATTGCCATGTAGGTATCAGTATAGGCGAGAGCATTTCTGATCTTTAAAGAGAAAATATGCAGGATTCTGCCTTCAGATGGCATTTTATTTCCTGGCTGGGAGCACGAGGCAGACATTTGGTATGAAGGACTTTGACCCCTAGATGCTGGTGAGGCTATGGAGAAATAGTTGTAGTTTTTACGTCTTGTTTTATAAAACCATTTTGCATCTCAACATCATATTCTCCTGTAATACCTTCTAAAATGCTTTATAAGTTTAAATTTGAACTTAAGTCCTTAATCACACGTGCATAATTGATTTTTATGTGTAATTGATTTTTATGTGTGTATTATGTAGAGGTACAATTGATTTTTCCCATTATATGGATTTCTAGTTGTTTGGTCTCATTTATTTAAAAATCCAGTCTTTCTGCATTGATGTTTCATACTATTTCTGATTATATCAAATATCCATAGCTGTTAGATTCTTTTATGGACTCTCCTATTCCATTGTTCTGTCTCTTTTGAGCCATCCATACTGTTATTCTTAATTACTATAACTTTATAATAAGATTTAGTTTCTAGGGGAACAAAAAACACAACACATAGACTGTGCTTTCAAGCATAGCTGGGCCTGTGCAATCTGGCACTCTGTGTAAATTTTAGAAACAGCTTGTAAGAAAAAAAAAAATACTGCCAGATTTTTTTTTTTTTTTTGAGAGGAATTTCTGTGGATTTCTAGATCATCTTGCAAACAATTGACATCTTTACAATATGGAATTATTAAATCCATGAACATGATCCATCACTTCATTTACTTAGATTGTCTTTAATATTTTTAAATGAAGGTTTATTATTTTCCCATGAAGTTCTTGCACATCTTTTCAAAATTATTCTAAAGTATTATATTTTTATGCTATTGTAAATGAAATATTTTTAAATTTAACCTTCTCAATGTATATATTAGTATGTAGAAATGCAATCAAATTTTGATTCCAGCCCTTTCGCTAAAACTCTTAAAAAATCAAAAATTAACCTAATGACTAATTAGAATTTTATACATGCACAGCCATATTTTCTATGAATAATAATAGATTTGTTTCATTCTAGTACTTACCATTTTTATTCTTTTTTCCTTGCCATAGTGTTCTGGTGAGCCTCCAAACTTATATTGAATAGTAAACATCTTTGTCTTGTTCTTGACAGCAAAGAAAATGCTTTTAATTATATAGCTTTATGTGACATATTTGCTATATGTTTTCTATAGATACTATTATCAGGTTAAAGAAGCAATTTCTATTCTTAGTTTGTTAGTAGTTAATAATATATAGATGCTTAATTACACTTTCTATATGTATTCAGATAATCACACTTTTCTCCTATAATGCTCTCATGTGGGGAATAAATTGATTAATGATTAACTGATTTCTCAATATTAATTGATTTTCCAATATTAATCCAACTTTGCACTATTTTGATCAACACATCTCTGTCATGATATAATTTCTTTTTTATACATGGCTGAATTTCTTTACTAATATTTTTGGATCTTGCACTCATAAGAATAATTGGTCTTTTTTGTACTATTGTTTTTTTGGTATCAAAGTTATGTTAGCCTACAAATTTTAGCTATGATAACTAATTCAATTTCTTTAATGACTATAAGATTATTCAGGTTTTCTGTTTCTTCCTGTGTCACTTTGACCAGGTTTGTTTTCTACACTAATTTATTCATTTAATCTAATTTTCAAATAAATAGGCATAAAGTGGTTCACAACATCCTCTAATCATTTGAAAGTCTCTAGCAACCATAGACTTATTCCCATTTTTATTCTTAATATTATCTGTCTTTTCTTTTTTAAAGTAATCTCACTAAAGACAAGATTTGTCCATTTGTTTTTTTAAAAACTGCAATTTTTATCTTTGTTGCTTCTCTATGTTTTTCAATTTGTTAATTTCTGTTCTTAAGTTTATAATGTCCCACCTCCTGATTTTTTTTTGTTTGTTTTGCTGCTTTTTTGCCAACTTTTTAAAATGGATGCTTAGCTCACTAATTATCATCCTTTTTTCTATTTCAACATAAACATTTAAGACTATAAATTTCTATTTGGTGTTTTAGCTATATACCACAAGTTTTATCCATATTTTTGTTATATTCAATCATATTGTATAACTTACATTGTAACTTCTTTTTTGAAATGCTAGTATATTTCCTAAGCAAATTTTTCTACTTAACTTTTTTATTGACATCTAGCATAATTGCTTTAGGTATGAGTAGGTATTATATTATTTTAGTCATTTAAATGTTTTGTGAATTTCTTTATAAAACTATTTATGGTAAATTTTTGTAAATGATCCATGTGTAAGAATTTGTGTTTTTCAGTTGTCGGGAGCAGTGCTCTGACCCCATTAGGTCAAGTTTGTTACTCTTCCATTTCTTGTTTTTTCACTTGTTTCATCAGTAACCGAATAGGTATATTAAAAAGCAGGGTATGAATGTAGTGCAAGAAATTATGTTGCTCTTGTTATAAAATCGAAGTGAAATTGACTCCACAAAGAATTGATGAGAATTTTGAATCTTTTAATCTCATTATCATTGTGATTTCTGCTCCACCCATAGATCCTGGAAGCAAGGGTCTTCTGGTCTTCAGTGCACACACTGCTCCAAACCCTATAGGTTGTGGCTTCAGTGTCAAGTACAGGTGCATGGTTCCCTGATAGGGCTAGAATCCACATAACCAGGCCCCAGGTCCCTAGCAGAGCCATGCCCCTGAATTCCTGTAAGTATCCAGGACTTATACATTCATGATGGTCTAGGTCGCCATTGCTTGTGAATCCTATAGAAGCTAATCTTTTCCTATTATTGGGATAATGTCTCCCAACCTCTCTTGTTTTGTTACACTTCTTGCTGTTTCTTTTATTTTTTTATTTTATTTTATTTTTTTTGAGATGGAGTTTCGCTCTTGTTACCCAGGCTGGAGTGCAATGGCGCGATCTCGGCTCACCGCAACCTCCGCCTCCTGGGTTCAGGCAATTCTCCTGCCTCAGCCTCCTGAGTCGCTGGGACTACAGGCACGCGCCACCATGCCCAGCTAATTTTTTGTATTTTTAGTAGAGACGGGGTTTCACCATGTTGACAAGGATGCTCTCGATCTCTTGACCTCGTGATCCACCCGCCTTGGCCTCCCACAGTGCTGGGATTACAGGCTTGAGCCACCGCGCCCGGCCCATTGTTTCCTTTTATATTTGGTTTTCAACATTTCCCCAAGAACCTTTAGAAGCTCATTTTAAACAACTCTATCTTAGACTTGGGGGTGGAGGAATAAACTGCAGAGACTTAAGATCTGGTAATAATTCCTAGAATAGGCATGCTTCCCTCCACAGAAAGGTCAGCACCTCTGTAAATATACAAACCAACTGCCTGGCTTCCTGGATTTTTTTGTATCAAGTTTTTGTAGTACCATTGAAAAAGTGGCACTGGGTGGTTGAAAATATAACCTGGCTAGCATCCAAATCCTGGGTTCAAGTTCAAGCTCTGCTTTTCACTAGCTACATGCTTTAAGATTTATATTACACTCTTGGAGTCTCTACTTCTCATCTTCAAGTGAGGACAGGAATTCTACATGAGGTCTACAAAGTCAGGGCCTGTGTTCCATTTTTTGAAAAATATTCCTTGGGCCTAATTCCACATCTGCTATTGTAGATCAAATCTTTGTTCTGAATGAAAGAGTAAACAAATTTCTATCTTCAAGATTTTCTGCTATGATGAACTAAGACAGCACGAGTAAGCTCTTTGTAAACTGTTAAGCACATGACAAATACATATTATTATTTTCTTTCTATTATACCTCACAGCAATGTGAGGTATCCTCAAATATGCTTTTACCTCCCTCACCCTCAAATCTTTAGGTCAGTCCCCAATATTTTCATATATTTCAATTGTTTAATATGACTTCTATTCAAGGAAGAGATAGAAGCCACTTGAAAAAAGTCTTAGGGCTATCTCCCCAAACTGCTTATTATTTATTTGAATGTCTTATATTTTAAAATGTGTGCAGTCAATTTTTAGCTCTCTTGTGCTCCAACCCTTCTTCAAATCACAGACTATGGTAGACCAGACCCAGAAGTGCCATGATTTTTCAGACATGGTCCACACGTGTAGCATTAGGGCCCAATCCCCACTCCTCAGTATTTTTTGGTTCATTAAAAACAAAAAAATGAACATTCTACTTGGCCTTATATTGTTTTGTAAACCATAGACTGCTTGTGTTTTTTTGTTTTGTTTTGTTCCCATCATTAGTATGTTTTGCTCCTGAAGATTTTCTGATCCCATGCCTTTGCTCAAGGAAAAAAAAAAAAGTCCCTGCCCGAAATGTATTCTATTCATTAAAATTCTTCCCCTTCTGAAATATCACTTCCTTCAATAAGCCTTTCCTGCTCAGCCCACTATATGAGTGTAAGCATCCTCCCCATACTCAGATGCAGCTCACACATTGTCTGGTCTTACACTAGACATTTTTATGTACATTTTCCCTTTCTAGAATAATCTCTCCAAGGGCAAGAACTCCTTATCATCGTTCTGTACCTCTTATATCATTGTGACATCAAAAATTCTGAGCAAATGCTTGTTAAATAAATGAGAGCAGACATTCTTGCTCCCCATTGATTTTTTCTTAGATTCTAATAATACAGTAACATTATCTCCACAAACCATTCTTATAGAGCCCGACACACAGTGGAACAAAATCTGAGAATTGGGTTGAAGAACTGAACAGAGCAAAGGAAGCATTTTGGTAAAATCACAACCTGTAAACACATCTCAAAACATAGCGTTCACTCAACTGAAGCTGAATAATCTTATAGCCTGGATTCATTTGGCTTGATTGTGCATCACTTGTTTACTTGGTGTAAACCCATGCAAGACACAGGGTCCTTTTGTAGGCATCTCTACTGTGGGTCTGTTGTGGGCCCCAGGTAATCATAGTCCCACTCTCTTGCTGCAAATTCTCCTCCATCCCCAATACAATTGGACATCACACACTAACTTACAATTCAGCCTCCTTCCAACTGTCTTCCTCCTTCTACCTAGTTTCTTCCTGCCTTGCTTAACTTCTTATCATCATATTAATAATCATTTCTTGTTTGGCCATCGTATCGTGGTTGCCCATCCTGTGAGCCTGGCTCATAAGATAGAGATTGGGTCTTAGGTCTTTCTCAGAGGTAAAAACAGCACAGGGGCTCCTCATGGTGGGTTTGGAATCAAACAGAACCTGATCTGAATCCTGTCCTTGCTGCTTAATAGCTAAGTGAACTTAGATAAAATGATCTTAACAAGTATTTGGCCTTCCTTGAATGAAAGCTACAGAATCCTCTTGGTATTTTCTTCTTAATTGGAGTGGGGCAGCTTAGTGGGCATGGACCTGACAGTGTTGGTTTAAAACTCAATGACCACTGCCTAGTTCCACTTTAAAATGCCCTGTGCCACATAAGTCTGAATGGGCCTCCCGTTAGAATACATGACAAAGACAGGGGTTTCTTCTAAAGAGAACTGTGGAATTGTTGGATGTGAGTCTGGGAGTGTTGTTCATATGGAACAGCCATTTCTCACTACGCATGTTTCCATCGGGCGGACACTGACGGGTTACTCTTGCTCTCTCCCACCACTTCCGCTGTCTTACATAGGAAGAGGCGGGTCCTCGTGGTTTCTGTCCAATGGGAGTCGCTTCCTGTCCTGCACCTTCCCAACCACATCAGTGAAAGGATGGACGTGTGAGCTCACCCACTGCTGTTTAAACCATATTCTTCGTACTAGGAAAGGGACATTTCTATTGCATCCACCCAACTCCTGAGTTGGTTGCAAAGGTGGTTAAAAAAAAAAAAAAAAAAAGAAGAGCATTTATTCTCCTGGAGGCAGGACCTGCCCAATCTGAGAGGGCCTTTCCTCTGACCCCAAGCATCAGAGCAGGTGGAGGCAGAACCCTGATTCTGCTGTGGGGCCCAGCGCCACTCGCCTCCCCCAGGTTACGGCCCAGCAGCTGGGACTTGCCCCAGAAGAGCACCTACAGCATGTATCCCGTGTTCTTCATCAAAGCGGCCTTGAGTCCGCCGGCATCCCCAGCAAGCAGCACTCCCGCCCTAAAACCAAAGGGCGAAGCAGGGAAATGGGAGGGCTGCGCTTTGCTTCCTGTCTGATAACTACCAGCAACCGGGCTTCTGCCCAGCATAGCTAGATAAGGGGAGGGCACTCCATCTGACATGCCCTGAAAGCTGTCCAAGCAATGGCTTAGGAAGGCCATTCCAATTTCAAGTCCCAAAAGTTGTAAGATTTTCCTGTGACTTAGAGTGATTTATAACATGGGTTAACCTCTCAAAGCCTCCATTTCACATCTGTAAAATAAGGATAAAACTATCTCAAAGTGCTATTGTGCAAGTTAAATGAAAAAGATAGTGTATGCACATTGTTTGGCACTACGCTATTATCATTATCAAAAATAGTAGCAATTAGTATTATTGTTTAAAGGAGAAAATGATATCCACTGGGAGGCTCCTCTCTGGACCCGAAAGCTTCGTATCAGGAATTATTTAGAACTGGAATGCCAGCCTCCGCCTCCACAGCAGCCTACTGCCAATTCTGATGAGAGCTTAGAAACCATTGCCCTGATGCCATAGAAAAGAAGACAGCCTTTTCCTTTCTCTTTGCCCTTAATTTTAAAAGGTTGGGCAAGTTTCCCATCCAACCACCTCCAAACCTTTCAAACAAGTTTCAGTTATATTCTTGCCAAGTAAAAAACCAAAAATTCATAAGAGAACTTAAAATAAAAAGTTGTTAACATCTTGAAACATCCTGACTTTCAAGTTAAGAGACTTTACAGGATGGTTTCATGATTTCTACACCAAATTCTTTCTTGTACATTTTGTCTACACCCCACCCCTTCCTTGGCCTCAACCTCATGAGTGTAAATGGAAATCGGCCCTGGCTCCTGGCCTCCCATGACAACTTGGAGGTGGAAATGGTTAATCTGGAGTGGGATTGAGGGTCTCTGAAGTAGACTGACACTCTTTCAGCTGATCCATGTCTAATGCTGAGCAGGCTGTGACCAGCTACCTCCACAACATGTTTTTATGCAAGTGTGCTATAGGGAATGGTCTTCCTTGTAAGTGAGAAAACGTGGAAGCAAAGTTCATTTATCCCATCAGTTCCCTGCTTCTCACCATTCACCTGGGCTTTGCAGTGCTGATAAGATAGGATGTATTTTAACCTCCAAGCAGACTGGGCCCCAGTCAATTTAGAGACACAAAGTCACAACATAATTCAATTTGGGGTAATTCCAGTGCTTCTGTAATATCTAAAGCCCTAATGTACTCCTGACTCTTAGGATGAAGTGGCACTGATCAAGAGTGAGGCTACTAAGCCATCATGGACTTCAGACTGTTACCCCTGACTTTCTATGTATGTGTATAGACAACACTTAACAAGAGTGAAGAAGACTTAAATAGCCACATGGTCCATGTGCTGCCAAACACCTGGCAAATAGATACATGGTTGTTACATGAGCACACCCCATATCCAGGAACTTCTGGACGAAGGCTTACCACTCCATCTGAAGCTCCTCCAACTGTTAAAAAGCATTCTCTTGAATTTGGCCAATGGCAATTCCTGCTGAACCACTTTTAGTTCAGATATTACCTTTCTGGATGTTCATTCATGCATACAGCTGCAAACATTTTCTGACAGCTTGATATTGTTATGCACTGTGCTGGGTCCTGAATCAATGGGTAATAAGGGTAATCCCACTTCTAGCAGAGACACTGACAGCCCTTCCTTGGCATATCCCTGGGTTCCTTCATTCCCCTGTCCCTCCCCACTAAATTTTCACTAAGTGTCCTATGTCACTCTCTAAGTGTAGGCCCAGAAGTGATATTGCAATCTGTTCAATGTATAACAAATAAGTTCTCGTTTGTGATCTATTTCAGAAAATGCAACCTAAGATTGGGCAGTCATATCACCTTCCTGCTTAATTTTCTGTCCATATGAGGCAAAATAGCTTAAGATTAAGAATAGCTAGCACCGGAGCAAGCATTTGTTCCACCTCTTACCTTGGGAGTGCTGGGTGAATTATTCAATCTGTGGAGATGTTATTTTTTTTAAGTGTGCTGTGTGCTGTGGGGGCAGTTGGAAGGAGTAATGAGGCAGTGCACATACAGCACCTGACCTATTCATGGCTCATTAAAAGCTGTGATTCTACATCTCATTGCTGTCATCTCTAACACCCTGAAGTCCTTTTCACATGTGCTGCTGCTCCATCAGACTCCCAGGTGTTTTGAAGAGGACTGAATGGAGGTCCTAACACCTTTAACATCTAGCCCATCACGTTAGCCTGTTCTTTGGCATCCTGGATGTGTCATATAACCTATTGTCATCTCAGTCCCATGGCATTGGGCACTGTGTTCAGGGTCTCTTCTGTATTCTCATCCAAGTAAAGTATGACCAAGTAAGTTCAAGGGCAGCAGCCAGGATTTAATCCTATGACCTCCCTTGTAGATGAGGGAGGTCCCTTTCAATTAGTACTCTTTGGCTGTGCTTATTTACCAGTCACAAGCTTGTAACATCTCCAGATTGTTTTACGAAGTCAGGTCAGGATGAAATTCTGGCGACCTACTATTCCTGTATTATCTTCTTTAGGGAACATGCTGTGTTGTTATAGAACATGAAAAACCCATTTCTTTTTTCCACAAAGTTTCTACATATAACATGCTTCCCACAGAAATTTGTAATTGACATATTCTAGCACAAATTATAATCAGGTAATGTTATGACTTCCTCCAACAGAATAATAGTTTAACAACACTTTTTGTAAGAAAATAATTATGTTTTACTAGGTAAAATGAGTTTAAAATTACAAGTTAGAAAATTTTGTCTAGCTGTTTCTATATAGCATTAATATGGGCTGCTTTGCTAAAAATTTATTTTTGAATCAGGGTTTCACTCTGTCACCCAGGCTGGTGACGTGATCACAGCTCACTGCAGCCTTGAACTCCTGGGACTGCAGGTGTACACCAACCATGCCTGGCTAATTTTTGTATTTTTTTGTAGAGACTGGGTACTGCCACGTTGCCCAAGATGTCCTGAGTTCCTGTACTCAAGCAATCTGCCCGCCTCTGCCCTTCAAATTGTTGGGATTATAGGTGTGAGCCATTGTGCCCAGCCAACAAGATTTCTTTAAACCAAAGGTTATGATAAAGAGAAGGCACAGAATTTGACGTATTTTTGAATAGTCCAAAGTAATTTTTATTCTCTAATTAGTCATCTCACAACTTTATTTGAATCAAGTAATGAGAGGCTAATTAAACCAGTTTAAAAAAAAATAATTTTCTTCTCTTTCTCCAGGCAACGGGTCATTTTGGGGCGCTGCAGGACATCTGTGCTTTCCCTGTGCCCCGCCACCTTCCCAGCTCCCAAGCTGCAGCCATCTCTGCTGCACCTGCTGTCAGAAGGCAGCTCCTCGGGGCTCCTGCTGCAGGTGCTACACCTGTGCAGAGGGCTTAGGAGGAGCAGAGAGCCTTCTAACTGCAGCAGTCCTGACAGAGCACTTCGTGAACCCCTCCAGGACATAACAAGGGCATCAAACTGGGAACAAAAATAAAGTCTTCACTGAGATTTGGCGATTTTACCACATACAAGGCCCGAAAGATGACTGAAGACAAGAAGATAAATCTCTTGCCAGCAGGAGTAAGATTGTACAAGAGTCTGAGTGTACAGGGCAAGCCAAGAGACGGGGAGAAACAGAGAAAAGGTTCATGCAATTATGAATATGACCTGGAGGGTGCTTTGGAATTAGATTACAACAGGAGCAGAGTTAATGCCATTTTGAGACAATTTAAGAATTATGTATTTGAAGGAACTCAGTATTATCGTGTTATCCAAAATCCTCCCAGTTGCTCATAAGACTTGCTAATAACCTGGTTTGGGACTGGAGGGTTGAGGGATCTAACTGAAAACATATGTTAAAGTTGAATATGATAATCATGTCTTGTTTTTATGATTTTGCTCATGAGACAGTCTTGAAAGAGAGAGCTGAGTGATTATCCAAGTAAATATGTATTTTTATGCAGAATGTAGGTGTGTCTTAACTTTGCATTCCAAAATAAAAATGACTGATCTTTTCCATTAGTACAGTTTGGTTTGGCCAAACTGCCAGCTTTTATGATTGTATTTATTTATTTTCCCTAAGGAGATACAGGCACTTTGAGGGCCTTCCCAGGCTGCTGCAAAATGATGGATGGTTGGGCTCCGTCTAATCCAAGTGACATGGGGTGTCAGGAGCATTGGTAATCGTATCCTGCCAACTTCAAAGACCACTGCCAAAACATCCACAGCACAGAGGTTTGGCAACTTCACATAATCATAGCAACAGGATGACAAACTGAAAAAAACAAGCCCTGAAACAGCTATGAAAAGCGCCAATTCAGAAACCAATTCAGCTAAGATGTTTAGGCCAGCGCCTTCCAACAGTCACCTTGGATTTCACCTCTTGAGTTGCCTTCACCTAGATCAAGGTTGGCAGCATTTGTGATGGATAGAAAAGATGCCCAGGGAAATTGACTCTAGGTTATGTAAGCAAAAAGTGTCTTCAAGGGATAGCCAGCAATATCAGGCTCAGAGTTAGTGAGTTCCAAGCCACTGTGCCCAGGTTATTCTGATGTAGGAAGATTAAAGCTGTCTACCTAATGAGATCTTCTGAAAGAGAAACCCCGTGGCAAATCTAGAAGTTATCCCTTGTTTCTGTAAAGTAAGAAATTGCAGCTATCCACGACACTTCATTTACCAAGAATAATGCAGTTTGTATTACGTGAGATAGCTCATTCACCATTCGACAAATGCTTTCTTTTAATCACAGCAGGAATTAAGGGTGATTTGTGACCAGGTACTGAACTAGAATTTCTCAATGACAACCCCACTTTCATAGGCCTGTTTCCATTCCAGGCATAAATACAGAGGCTCCGATGTGAAACCTGGGGTCCTTCTGTTCCAGCAGGGGCTAGATATATGAGAGAGGAGAGTGGACAAGAAGGACACAGAGAGGCTGACAACATTTGGGTGCCAATCATCCTCTCTGTTTGGCTCTCCCTTGCACAAGTTCCCGGACAAAGTAAAATTTTAACACAAAACCCACAACATTCAGCACGTTTTCATTAAGCAACTTTAGTCACTAAAAAAAGTGCAAATGCAGACTCCTGTATAAATCTGATGTGCCATGCTAGGCCAAGCTTATTTTATTACATACATTCTGCATTCTAAGAACGAATAACTTCATATTGTAAACAAGCATACAGAGTTAAAATTCAAGGCCACATTATATCATTGATTGTCTCTTTTGTCGTGTGTCTTTGGCTGGCCGAGATCAACTCGTAGTGTATAAATGCATAAGTTATATAATTATTATAGAAAAGGGGGGGAAAAACATTGACTTGTATACTTCATTCTGACAAACGCACAGCGTTCGCGACTCAAAGGAAAACTGGTGGCCACCTACCCAAAATGCCTGTGTGATTTCTGATTGTGGCAGCCGAGATGGCCATCTCCTACCTGACCCTGTGGAGAACAAAGCCCCCACGTAACTATGAGGTCCTGAATGTTTCTCTTAAATATCAGACAATTCCAGTTAAAATTTTCATTTGACAAATAAAGAAAGAGATGCGCATTTTTGTTTCTGAATTCGACTACTTCCCGTTTCTCCATTACGCTGGGTCATTCTCCTAACACTGGGTTTGGTATAATACTGACTGCATGAACCCTCAAGTCTCCGTATCTCATTGTACCCAGTCCCCAAACGTCCTGAGTCCAGTCTTCACTGCTTGAGAAGTTTCTTTCCCAGCCCTGGTCTCCTCCTTCTCTGTCTCCTCCTCCTC
Source organism: Cebus imitator (assembly GCF_001604975.1). NCBI lineage: Eukaryota > Metazoa > Chordata > Mammalia > Primates > Cebidae > Cebus > Cebus imitator. Next base: position 8,309,662 of record NW_016107356.1, read on the forward strand.
CTCCTCCTCCTCAGCCCCTCTGTCTACAATCACACACTCACTCTATACACATTCTCAGTCCCACCATTTAGCTCATCATCCCAGTAATACTGTAAAGGAGCTGGAAACTTTGGGTCCTCTTCACAGTTTGAGAAAGCTGACAGCTCTCCATCAAACGGAATGTGTTTGATTTCAACCGAAGCAGCACATGGCCGTGCAGTTGCATATCAATGTCGGTTGACGGGCCAGCCTTTCTCGTGTCTTTCCTCTTGTTTTTGATATGTTTCTCTTTTTAAATACAGGTAGTTTTCCTTAAAATGGCATTATAAACGGTATGTTAGGTCAACACTGTGTTGTTTCTATTGCTTTAGTTTCATCCCAGTTTGCATGAGTGGGATTCCAAACTCTACTAAGTTTATACACTGCTTAAGACCACTTTCTTTGGCACTGTCCTTAAGACTTCATGCTTCTACATACACTGTCTTTTACAAGGTCAGTCCACAGATGATATGTGATATTCATGACATTTTTAGCATCCTCCTCATTTCTGTGGTAATACTTCTCCCTCCCAAGAGTCTTTGGATCTCTTCCCCGGCTTCCTTCCCCAGCCCCAGTAAAGCTTTCTTCATTCCTCTTGAGGCACTTTTGATTCATGTTCTCCGACCGAGTTTGTGGCGATGGGCTGGTGAATGCACGCTGATGGGAAAGGCCTCTATCAGGTCTTTAGTAGTAAGTGCCCAGATGAGAAGGCATATGGCTGGTGGGGAGCCTAGTGTTAGGGTATATACCCCCAGTTGGTGAATTCCAGTATGGGTTTGGGGCAGCAAAAAAACTGGAAGATGTCACAGGGAGGGCTGGAGGGTGGGGCGCCACAAAGTTCATCTTCTGTGGGTGGGCATGATAGGAGCCCATGTACGGGAGGTCTGAGGGGTACTTATATAGAGATGACTCTGGAGGGTGGGGCTGGAGAGCCTGGGCAATCCCGTGGAAGTCGAACTTGTAGGCGTAGCGCTTCCCATGGACCTTGGTCATGATGTTCTTGTCATAGTAGTAACGGAGGGCGCGGCTGAGCTTATCATAGTTCATGTTGGGTTTGCTCTTCCGCTCTCCCCAGCGCCGGGCCACCTCGTCGGGATCCGTCATCTTGAACTCCCCATTGGTGCCTTCCCAGGTGATGCAGCTGGAGTTGGAGCTGTCCGACAGGAGCTCCAGGAGGAACTGCCAAAGCTGGATCTGGCCACTGCCTAATGAGGTGTCAGGAAAGGAAAACTCCGGTGAGCACAGGTTCCAGGGGAAAGGGACTCTCTGATGATAGAAGGAGGTGCTGTGGGTTTGCCGCCCACAGTCCCTTCCCCAGGCCTGTCCGCCCATCCCTCGGCTGCAGGGGTGCTGACTGCTCTCATTCCATGACGACCCGCTTCTCCAGGGAACTGCCCTTGCCTGAACAGAGCCGCCGCCTCCCCCACACCCAGGTCTCCCACAGCTGGGTGGACTCAACAGGGTCCCGTGGGCCGGCCCCTTCACTCAAGGAAACACCAGCTCCCTGATGCTGTTCAGACTCCAGGGCTCCCGTGGGATGGGGCTGAAACATATCCAGCTGCAGGAGGCTTGGAAGAGGCCAGAAACTTCCTTATCTCTCCCCAAGCCCTGTGCTTCTTCCCATTCTCTCTCTCAAGAAAATGCCGTTAAACAGCCCTACCCCAACCTCTGCATCTAGGGAACCTGACCTAGGACGGTGAACTAACAGATCCAAGACCTAGATGGAATGCAGGGAATTCATACAGGGCAAAGTTCAGGCTGCTTCAATCCGTTTCTGACTTCCTTAAAAGAACAGCCAGATCAACCTGGTGTTTAGGGGGTGAAAGAGCTATATATTTTTTCCTATCTTGTGAAGCAGAAAGTTATCGTTCTGTGGATGGCAATAATGACTTAATGCCATTTATATTGGCTGGGTCAAATAAGATAATAAAAGTTAGATTTAGGAAATGAACTTCTAAAAGTTTATGGAAAAAAATAGAGAATGGATGTAAACACTATTATTTCTCACATAACATTTTGCTGGCGCTCAGAAAGCAATTCTGTTAAAATTTTTCCTAGATCAGAATTAACCCACTCAAAATGAGGAAGTTTAGGAAAAAAAAAAAAAAGCTGGCTCTTTTTCAAACCAGATCACCCAGTTCCAGTATTTGGTCAAGCGCATTGCAACGGAAACCCATGCGCTGCCTGTGCCCTGCAATACCAATTGTGTGAAGCAGCATTTCCAAAAGAAAAGCCCCAGCAATGAGTGATTGTAAGTCCCCATGGGAAGCTGAATGAGACTCTTCCTTAGTCACAGAGATCGCATTTAGCTGGGAGGACAAAGTCAGAATTGTCTTGATTTCATTGAGAGCACATAGATCTGGCTTTGTCTTATGAACTTGAAAGAAAAATCTAGGTACATCATTCTAGCCATCATCATGTATGGCTCCCTAGAAGACAGCAGCATGGAAATACCGACAGTAGTGTCAGTACCCAGAGAAGCTAAGCTGTGCTGAACATATTTCAGAAGCTTAAGAATGGATGGGAGGTGGGTCTTTCCTCCCCAATTCCAGTGAGAGCACTGCCTTAGGCTTATTACCAAAAAGATCACCTTCTATTATATTGTAAGTAATATCAATCGACGTGATAAAATGATTAAAGTAACTTTAACTGGCATCTACTCGGGGAATTAATATAATGTAAAAATCAATTATAAGTCTGTTTTTCTCTAAATCCTCACTAGCCTCCTGCAAGTATTGCCCCACTCATAAGCCCTTCTTTGCATGTTGGCTACATGGAAATGGATATGCTTGTGAATTCATGCATACAACACCACTGTGAGAAAGGTCAGCTTTTTCTGAATCTCTTCTGGAAAGTGCTCATTTTCAGTCTATCAACACATTTGAAATGTATTAACAGCTCATTGCAGTGGAAGCCTTTGCTTTTTCAGAACCACATATACAAACTGTTCCCAATCAAGTTTTGTTGCCTCCAACATTTCAATAATATGCATTTAGAAAATACAAAGAATGGTATGAGAAAACCATATGGTCTTAGTATGTATATTGTAACCAAAAAATTACAACTTGAAAAAAATTCCATAGATGACCTGGGAATAGGAAAAAGGTTGGATTTTTGATTTAACAGTCTAACAGATGCTTCCATATAAACACATACGGTTGTTTGAAAATAAATATTCAGCGTCAACTTTCTCCCATAGAGAAAGCAACTCCACAAACCTGCCGAAATCACACTTAGGATCTACACAAACCTTGGCATTGCCTCTTAGGAATTTGTCCCTCACCCAATTCTCTTATAAACGTGTAAAGGACAGAACCAGTGGAAAAAAGGGATCTCATGTCTCTCCTATTTCTGAAGAGTTAGAAAGCAGGGGACCTAAATTCGTGGCTGCAAACTCCATCCCTAAAGGATGGACAAGCTAATTTCTCACTTGACTATTTTACCCATTAGCCAGGAAGACACAGGCTCAGACCTGTGAGCCTTTCAAGGGAGGGTCTATAGAAATAAGAGATCTGTAAGCAAAACTCATCAGCTTTCAAACCTTAAGAGAAACCTGGAAATGCAAAATCAAAGAATGTTTAAGTAAATGATAGAAAGAGTAACATTATGTCAAAGTCATTAATTGTTAAATTTAATATGTGTAACAAAATTCACTGCATTTTGGAGTGTGTAGAGTGAATTTTCTCACTGCAAGAATTCTCAAAACTGAACAATGGTTGCTAAAAAAAAACTTGTCAATGGTAAATTAAATGAGTTATTCTCAGTCACAGAATTTCAAGAGCAGTTTTTCAATTCTTATTTTACTTCTAAAACAATAACATTTAAATGTGTGATGAGGCGCATTTCAGAACATGGAATAGAGATTTCCAAACAAGAACGCTTAGCGTTTAGGAAAGCCTAAAAGCAGCTTGGGTTACTCATGGGCCAAACCAGGAATCACAGAGGCACTCTTGAAAGACATGAACTTTCACCGAGTAGCATCACCACTTCCACCTCCGGACTCACCTTTCTTGGGTAAGCCCCTCAGGTCTATTTTATCACTCTATCTTAATAACATCCTTGCAATGTCAGTAAGGAGGAACCAGCTTTTTCTTAGGGTGATTACCAAAACAAAACAGATTTGGGAGTCAAAAACAGTGGCAAGCAGCATTGCCCACCTACAGAGAACCCCGTGGATGAAAGGGAGTGGCTGTGGCTTTTAGGAAGACAGAAGGCTCTCCTTCCATTTTACAGGGCAAAGGAATCTCCTAATACTCTTAAAAGAAAGGGAGAGAAACAGGGTGGCAAAGAGGCAAAAAAAAAAAAAAAAAAAAAAAAAAAAGGGAGAAAAAAAAAAAAAAAAAAAAAAAAAAAAAAAAAACACAACCAAACCTAAACGGTTTACAAACCACAGAGCAAAGCAGAGAGCTGCAGAGTGACTCAGCAGCTGTGGGTCTGGTGGAAACAGCTTCCCTGTGCAAAGCCCTGCGGCCGTCAGCTGATGAACAAGCGCAGTAAACACAGCAGTGAGGGGCCTCGCCAGTACCACGGTGGCAGTGGTTTGGGGCCACTTTCTGTAGAAGCCAGGGGTGGTGCAGAAGATCCCGCGCGCACAGCCTGGGCCCTCTGCAAGGCAGCAGGTGTGTCCTGAATGGAAGTGTCTCCCCGAGGCTCGGTGAGGCCCAGGCATCACTTACTGGAGGGGCAGGAAAGCTTGGTGGTAGGGAGCACTAACTTTGGAGTTGGCACTGCCTCAGTTGAATCCTGCCTCTGCCCTTTGTGGGACCTTTGGCAACTCTCCCACCTCTCTCTGCTTCAGTGTCCTCATCTGTAGGGAGGGAATAATGGGAATAGTACTATCTTGCAAGATCACAGTAAGGATGAACTCAGCACATGAATGGTCTCGTCATAAGTTCTTTGGGCTGAAAAGTAGAGTTTAAGGAAAGATAACGGTCCTCGCTTATAGCCAGGAAATGCCTAAAGAAAGGGGAACACCTGTGGTGTTCAATTGGCCTATTGAGCCATGCAGAAGCTTGAAATGGTGCTATTCTCAGGCTGACTGATATTTTTTGAAAGCTTACTGTGTGCCACGCACCATTCTAAATGCTTTACATGTGTTAGTTTATTTAATCCCCACAAGAATCATGAGATTTGCCCAAGGAGAAGTGAGGAAATTAGAGCTCAGAGAGGCAGACTGACGGATTTTGCTCAGCATCAGCATGGGTTGGAACCCAGACCCTAGGCTGCCATGCTTAACCACTGCCCAAATTTGCTTTTGGGCCTGGTTTGTGCACACCTCTGCAGCCTCCTCAGGTCCTTTCCATGTTGTCCGCTCCCCGGGGGGCTCCCACTGGAAGACTGCATGCTCCCAATTCCTTACAAATGGCAGAACAACCCTAACCTGGTCTGCAGTTCTGAAGAGGCAGGGTGCATTTTCATGCTCACCATTGAAGAATATCCTGTTAGCAACAAGGGAGCCTCTGAGCATAACCCAACAAAGCTCTTTCATTAGAGGCACCATGTTATATTCTCAGCTGCTCTGATAGGACATAAAGGAGCTGTGTGGCTTATAACCAGTCCATGATATCAGAATGTAGGGACACGCTTTTCTCAGCAGGAGAAGTGATGTCCAAAGTGCACATCAGATGAATATTTGGCCAGAGATGTTGGGATGCTGATATCATCTTGTGCATTCATACTGTATGATGTAACCTTTCCACTCAAAATGATGGAAAGGAATTTGTATTGTATGAAGAGCAAAGGCAGCAATTTTTAAGTGATGAAGGATTTATTTATCAGAGAATAGAAAAATAGAATCAAACAGGAAGAAGCGTTGTCATTAATACAAAGATAAAAGACATTCTGGTTTCAGGGGAAAAGTTCACATGAACACAACAGACACAGACCTAAGCACAGAGGGAGAGAAAGTCAAATTCATCAGAAACTAAATGAAATAAATCTTTATCTTAAAGACACTTGGCTGCAAATCAAGGGTTGGATGTTGCCATTTTCTCCAGGGTCATTAAGAATAGTCTTAATGGTAAAAAGCACAGTCCTGTTTCCCCAGGCCTGTAATGGGTTTCCAGTCACCTTGCTGTGAGCTCAGCTTCCTCTGTCTACAAAGGACATCCCCAGGCTGCTGAGCCCAGGGCAGATGCAGTGTTCTCTTGTGAGAGCTGGCACTGTGCTTAGGAGCAAGTCACTCTGGCCCTATTCTACAAACAAGCTTAGCAGTACATCTGAGCTGTGACAACCTGGTCGTGGACATGTATTTCATTCGGCCGATGTGTGAGTGAGTGCAAAGGCCCGTTTGGTCTTCTTTGGTGCAGCTTGACTCTTTCCTCCTCTTCCTTCCTGACCTGAGATTCATCACCTGGACCTAAGGAGTTAGTACCCTGAAAGGAAATCCTTGCCATCTAGTCCCACACTCTGCATTTTCTAATGCCTCTTCTTCACTTTATGCTTAGTTAGGGACAGAGTAGGGCAAGGAAACAAAAGCAGACTTTGGAGACAGAGTCACGTTTCAAATCTGGCCTCCCTTATCATTGGCCGTGTGACGCAGGAAAAGTTACTTAACTTCTCTGGATTTCTAATTCCTCTTCTGCAGTATGGAGATAGTAACCTCCCAGGGTCGTCATGAGGTGCAGAAGGGACCACAGACATTCTACAGAGGGTGTTCTGGGGGGTGGGAGTTGTTTGATTGTTATTTCACATGATTCTATTAACATTCCCAGAGTGTTTCAGCTTCCATCATTTTCTTTTTTCTAATCTATCCTGAACACTGCTGCCAGATCAGTCTTCCTGAAGCATGACTGATAATAATCATCTCAAAACATAGTCATTATTTTTATTTGAATGGTTATCTGGCAGTTGCAAATGAAAAGCTGAGCAGAAGTCTGAGAAGGGACCACAGCCTCAGGAGACTGGGCTACCAGATGAAAACCAGCATGAGCGAAAAGGGCTTGTGGCCCCATGGCTGGGACAACGTTGTAACTACCTGTGTCCATCCCTCCACGGGGCGAGAGCTCCCTGAGCTAAAGGGCTACATCTCATGATCCTTGGCATTCACGTATGCAATAGATAATCATTGAGCACCTAGTCTACCCCCAGGCTAACTAGTTTTCATTAGATTTTCATCTGTGTAAAAAATATTTATTGAATTCACTAACATCGACCAAAATTTAACATCAAAAATGCAGATGTTCAATAATGATAACATTTTGTGTTTTCAATGTATAGATTCTCTTGCTGGGGTGTACACTGATTAAATCTGAATTTTTCCATTTCCAGCCTTATTTTGGCCTCAACGTTTAGGAAATATACATTCCATCTTGTGCTTGCAATATGCCTGTGACATCTTGGCATCTGAATTTGCAGTTGGGAATATGCAGCATAGGCTATGAATTTCTGAAGCTGATGCCAGCACAGCTGGTTCTGATCTGAACACAAACAAATAAAACTATGTGGTTGGCACTGAAACACAAGGACAGGTGACAAACCTTGGCAATGCACTGGTTACAAATGGGCCAATTAAGAATCTGCACTTTTTCCTGGCATCGAAGTTCAGAAACAGACCATCGGAGATGAGCCTGAATCTGGTCTTGTGGTTGTAATTAAGGCTCTCTTTTAAAAATATACTATTTTATCTGCTTGTATAATGGGTTGAATTGTGTCCCTTCAAATCCCTATGTTGAAATCATAATCCCTGGTACCTCAGAATGTGAACTTCTTTTGGAAATAAGATCCTAAGGTAATCAAGTCACAGTGAGGTTATGGAGTAGATATTCCAGTCTGACCGAAGTCCTTGTGAAAAGCCGACATTTGAACACAGAGACACTGTGACACACATAGAGAGATGATGATGAGAAGAGACACAAGGAGATGATGGCCATCTGTAAGCTAAGGAGACTCCCCAGAACAGACCCTTCCCTCACAGCCCTCAGAAGGAACAAAGCCGCTACCAGAACACTCTGATTTCAGACTTCCAGCCTCCAGAACTGGCGAGACAATAAAATGTTGTTATTTAAGCCACCTCATCCGTGGTACTTTGTTATGGCAGCCACAGAAAACTATTACAGCTTGGATTCAGTCATAATGTTCTTTGCTGAAGCTGAAATCTTAATTTATAACCCAACCCATTTTTCCATTAAGGTAAATAATTCGGTGAGAACTAAAACTAAAATATGTTCAGTTGAAGGAATTTCTCACCAGTACCAATTTACTTTTCAAATTAGCCACTGTCGAAAAAGTAATTTTGTAAGCAGAAAATCATCAGCAGTTCCTCACCTGGATTTGCAAGGCGGCTACTTGTTGGTCCAAGAATCTGATAAGGATCTACAGCAAAAAGAAACAAAGTCAAATTCTAGACATAGTTGTGACATAGTATGATGTGACTTCAGACACAATGCCTGACTCCATTGTGTTTTCAGATTTCACAGCTGAAAATTTCCCCCAACTCCAAATCACCTGCCTCCACCTTCTCTATGAGAGAAGATGTCACACAGCATCTCAGATATTTTGCTAGGGGACTCCTAATTGGTGGCAGAGCTTGGATTCAACCCCAGGTTCCTGACACATAGCCCAGGGCTCACACCAACTAGTGATATAAAGAGGGCAAACATGTGCCAAGCCCCATCAGTCAGGGCCATCCAGGCTGTGTTGTTCAGGCACAGAAAGTAAAATTAAAAATAAAATTTATCAATCACAAAGAAGCAGTCTGTGTGCAAGTAGAATGTTTTTTTCCATGTTTATTGCATAGTTGTGGAAGTATTTTAGCACCATCTCAAGCCACCTCATAGGAGTAGGCTGATGATTTGGATCTGATCTTATGTACGGAGCAGTCACAAAGAAGCAAAAAATCATGTTAATTTCCATTAAAAAGTGATGCATTTTAGAAATTCCCTGCTGGGCCTGAATCTTCTTTTATGGTTATCCAGAAGGCCCCTGAAACATACCTAACTGAGGACGCTGGTCTTCAGTTTTGGGCACTGTGGAAGGAGATGGCTGAGCAGCTGAAAATCCAAAAATACAAAAGACAATGAGCTATAACTTAGATTTGGTCACTAGTCTTTGATGCTGTTATGTAATCACTCTATCAGTTAATTTCATTATTAACATAGTAGTCTAACTCAGAAGCATCTCATGGTAAGGAAGAACTTTCCTTTCTAATTAAACCAAATGTAAACATTGTAACAAAAAAAAGGAGGACGTTTCCAATCATTTAAAGAATGGATATCCCCCACACTTTTTCCAAAAATTAAAGAAAAAGAATTTGGGATGGCTTACCAAACAGATTACAATAAATCACAGTCTAACATAAATACATAAAGGGAAACCACCAGACAAAGTAAAGCCAGGGACACTTTCAAGCATGGCCAAGATTCAGGAAATCACCGATTATTTAATGTGTACTCAGACATCCCATGAAGCATGCATTTGTGAAGGCTGAAATACACTACATCATTCCTTCATTTTTGTTATGAAATTTGTGATGACCCAAACAGAAAAAGAATCACGGCAGTTAAAGATCAATTGTACTCTGTTGTCAATGGAACAAACCCACTTCATGTTACAAAATCACAGATTAACCACAGAAATTTTATTATTTACTCCATCAGCAGTCATCCACTGCCTGTGACATGAAACTCAGAGCCATTGGAACCAACACTGTACCTTTCGACTGGGGCGTAGGATGGCCATGACCGGTCCAGGCTGATCTCCTGGGGGGCTCATACGGTAAATCTGTAAAGACAAATAAACTGACTAAAAGATCAATCATGTAATTTTTATATGAGACGTTTTGAGTTTTTATTTGGTTTTGCATTTATTAGAATAAATTTTGTACAAAAAAATCTGGTGGTCCAAAGAAATATTCTACTAGATTTGAATTTTGTTTACAAATTATAATTTCATATATTACAGTGCTCTAAAATTCTCACCCGTTTATCTGAAAACTCCCATTGACAGATTCTCCCAGAGCTTGCTGACTCTTCTAATTTCCTACAATCATAAGTCAAGACCCTATTAAAAGTTTTTTACAATCTAGTTCATCCTGCTTCTACTGGAACTGATCTACATCTGTCTCATTAACTTCATGACTCATCCAAAACAGAGTCTACAACTTGGATGAACGAACCAATTTTTGTTTGAAGTCTGCCCCTAAATCCATCAAACATTCAGCTTCCTTTCTTCTTGCTTCTCCTGGAAAATGACCGCTGCCTTATGTTTTTGTTTGCCAGTTGCCTCTCTTAGCCAACTCTCGTTTTCCCTTTATAATCTCATCCATTTATATTAAATCAGTCTTATCTAGTGATTTCTACACGCAAGTGTCTCGCTTTTCTTATTTTCTAAATAAATTTAGAATTTCTCTAACATGAACTGCATGAAATGAATTACAGGACTGAAATAATATTGCTCTCACAGCACATTAACGATGGCCTTCTGAGCTTAAGTACATGCCAATCATTTCTTTGTATTTATAAAGTAGTATCACTTGTCCCACAAACCTTTATCACTTTGCATATGCAAATTTAATAACTATACCTCTGCATCCTCAGTGTGGGTTCTACTAATGATGATCAAACCTCTAAGTCATTTCAAGTTTGTTTCAAAACCTATTCCAGAAACGTTATTATATATACTCTTACTAAGAGTGCATATCTAAGGCTATTTCTACATGCAATATTAATATACAACCATTTCAAAATTATGTCTTCTTGGATTGACGGGTCTCAGTTCAATGTCATGTGTCATTTTGGGCCAAGTGAAGGCCATGGTCAGATATCTCAGCAGGCATTTTGTTGCCAGACACCAGGAGATAGCTACAAAATTTCACTTGGAGGGTAGGGCCATGGAATTGTCTTTAAGCTTCTATTTAAACAGATATTTTAACTTCATTTAAAACTGGGAATTTGATGGGTCAATCTTCAAAGAGATTGGCTGTGTTTCAGAAGTGTCTCTTCCTATTTTCATATCCCAAAGAGAATAGAAATGGCATGAAATGTGAAATTCAATACAAAATCTGCTTAATGTATTTGGTCTGTCTGGCTGCAAACATCTTTGCTACTAGTGTGGTCTGTGAAATCCTACCCTTCAGAGCTTTGCAGAATTAGATAATTTTCTTTTTAAACTCTGGTGTTACTCACTCCTCTTTCTCAGCTAGCATTTTTGCATTTTTGGACCTAAAGCTTTTCCTACCCATCTCCTCGGATTTTCACTTTTCTGGTGTTGAGGTTACACATAGGAATTAAATCTGCAGCCCCTGCCGATTTACAACTGAATTTCAACTTAAGTCTCTGGGAAAACTTTGCACATGGGGTTCTCAGTCAATTGCATTTTGTCAAAAAAAGAAATAATAATAATAATGGATAGCCAGAGTTTCAATTTGCAAATTGTCTCAGAAAGAAAAATCTACTCACAAGGCAATCCTAGCAACATCTAGCCGAATTTGAGAGCGGAAAGGCACAGTAACTAAGGGCTTCCATTTACCAAATGAAAAGAAGAGCAAGATAATACAGAAATATGTTCTAGATCTCTGTTTGCCAAAGGGTGGTCTGTGGACCAGCAACATCAACAATACCTGGGATGCAGAATCTCACCCCAGACCTACCACATCAGAATCAGCAATTTAACAAGTTCCCGGGTGACTTTGGTGCATAATGAAGACTGAGAAACCTGCTCTAGACAATTGCTTTTTCCAGCAGATAATGATTTCAGAAATGCTATCTACAATGTGCAAAGACAAATTAAAAAATGGTTGAAAGGTTTCAAGCTGGATTGCTTTTGCCGATGGCATAAGCATGCTAATGGGACTAACAGAAAGCATCAGTAGGTAAGGCAGAGGCTACCTTAGACAGAAAATTATTGCCCATGAAATGTGACTGGGAAAAAAATGAATGCCAAACTACTACTCCCAAAATATTTTGAAACTCTTTATTCACAAAATCCTTCTTAGGTGTATAACCATATCCCATCCTCCCTTGAAAATAAGTTGAGACTTAACACCAAACAGAGTCTACTTTCCAGCCAAGTATTTGAGACATTTATATGAACAATGATTAACATGTTCATAGGCATACTGCCATGGAAGGTAAATGGAGTTTTGTTTTCTTCCATGACATTCTGGTCCAATGCTTCCTTATCGGCTACCAATCACATGCTGTGGGCACTAAGTACCCGCCCTGTGGAATATGACATTAGGAAACATTCAACTCAGGTTCGCTGAGATGGGCAACAGCCAGGGGTGGCCGCTTTGGCAGCTACACCATCTCAAAGCCTTAGTAGTTCTGCTTTTGACTCTTGAAAAATCACTCTTCTGTGTATCTTTGCTATGTGTGCTTTGCTGATAATACAGCATCGGATTTCCAATAAAAATACATTTTACATTTAATTTTTGCTGATCATTTCAACACCATCTCCATTTCTCCTTAATTTTGATCTTCAAGGTAATAAACTCATATGTTGGCAGAACTGCCCATGTAAGGGAAGTCTGCTTTCTCGCACTGGTTCTGCTGTTTTATCTGTAAGAGACTGTGTTTAAAAACCGAGCTTTATAAAACTCATTTCATAGGGCGCTTGGGTGAACATGACGTATGTTACATCACAACAGTATAAAAAAACAGCATGAAGCTACAGAGAGGGAGCTCGGCTAGTGCTGAGCCCTACACACCAGCAACTGTGTTGATTTCCTGGGAGCTGGGGTCAGCTTCTCATTCCGAATGAGACTCCTCCTCTACCACACCCTTCTGAAGACATCAATAAATTAATACAACATTCTGGCTACCGTTTCCAGGAGGGCTAAGATCAGCCAAGTTTTATATTCTCCCTTCATCAAACTCACTGAGGAGGAACCCTCTAGCTCTTGCCCCTGACCCCCGCTACCAGCTTTATTTTTTAAAGGGCCAGAATGTGGACCATGGAAGAGGTCATCCTCATTCTGCAGGATCCATGCCATGTCTACAAAGCCACCCTGGAGGTTCCCTGGCTGGGCTGGATGGGAAAAGATGAGATTTGTCTGCTCTTGAAATTAGATGCTACTATTCACAATAGCAAAGACTTGGAACCAACCCAAATGCCCATCAGTGATAGACTGGATAAAGAAAATGTGGCACATATACACCATGGAATACTATGCAGCCATAAAAAAGGATGAGTTCATGTCCTTCGCAGGGACATGGATGAAGCTGGAAACCATCGTTCTCAGCAAACTAACCAAAGAACAGACAACCAAACACTACATGTTCTCACTCATAAGTGGGAGTTGAACAATGAGAACATATGAGCACAGGGAGGGGAACATCACACACTGGGTCTGTTGGGGGGGAGGTGGGAGGCTAGGGGAGGGATAGCATTAGGAGAAATACCGAATGCAGATGACAGGTTGATGGGTGCAGCAAACCACCATGGCACATGTATACCTATGTAACAAACCTGCACGTTCTGCACATGTACCCCAGAACTTCAAGTATAATAATAATAAAGAAATTACATGCAAATGGGGAAGACAAATTAGAAAAACTAAGAGCTGCTGCTGAGAATCAATCTATAAACGTCTGTTAAATGAAAACAATTTTTTGAGTCAATCTTAATTAAGTCGCTCTCTCTTGCTTTCCTCCAGATCTTCTTAAAATTCTATATCAAAGGCATGGAGATTTGGAGACATTTTGCATTCCCTTCTTGCCTAGATTTGCAGATCTCTGTGGTTACATAAGAACTAGGGGGAAGCAAAGCACGCAGTTTTAGCCATTTGCTAAGATATAGGCTTTACATAGCACCTAACTGAGGGGTGCTATGAAGTAGTTGTATTGTCTCACTATGCCTATCTGTGCTGATAAGCACTAAGCCATGAGCTCCAACAGAGGAATAGTTTAAGATTCCAAGAAACCCCTGAAGAGCAGCAACTTCAAAGTAGAAGCAAAGGCTGCATTTGCAGGTTTAACTCTCTAATCTCCTTTGATAACACCCCAGATACATATCACAATATATGGGTTGTCATGGGGATGGAAGAGGAAAGGATAGGGTTGTAGAACATCATCCTTGGGATAGAACTGAGCTTTCGCATGACCTGCTCCCGAGAGGGCAGGCAGAGTGGTGCACTGTGGAGTTAATAGGGGCTTGCAAGATTCTGTGAATCAGGTCTGTCTCTGTTTTTGCTACTTTTTCCCCTGAGACCTCAAAGGCCTATGGCTCCAAAAGAAGTGGATTCAGGAAAAAAGACGAGTGTTTGCTGACAAGGTACAGAAAGGGATTCTGGTCGTAGGAACTGCAACAACATGAGAAACACATGAAACATCATGAAATAATGATCATAAACCCACAGCATGCAAAATGACATGCCTGTGGGTTGATACCTTACGAGAGTAGACAAGACACTGTCTCAACGCTAATTCAACAAAGGGGTCATGAAAGAAGGAACATCTTGAATCAGGAAAATGTCACATGTGGTCCCCTGTGAGGTGCAGGGAGTGAAATGACACAGTAGAGGTGAGACTGACCTGACAGGGAAGTAGTCAGGGGGCTCTGGCATAAATGACCCATTTGGGAAGGTGGGCCATGAACAGAAGAAAAGGCAGATTGGGGTAGTAACCCAGGGATAGGTGACTCACAGTGGGAAGGAAAGGAGAGGAGGGCGGTGAGGAAGCGCTGGGAAGGAGGACAGGCAGGATGACACATATGTGTAGAAGGAGTCTCTGCAGAAAGGGGGTGGAATGCTGTCTAATTCAACCAGCAAACCTTGAACAAACACCACTGTCTCTTCTATCAGGGACTTTATAATGAAACAGCCACCATGCAGAGGAGAGACATTCTGGTCTAAGTAGAGTTGTTACCCAGGAGCCTGGCTTGCCTCACGGTCAGCACAATAATGCTGACCAGAGTTTGGTTCCCTTGGATGTGGGATTAGACAAAGGGTGTGGAAATCAAGATCACAACACAGCAAACCAAGAGTGGAGGAGACAGGAATTTGGATCTGTATCCCCAAGGACCTTCAAAGAAACAGTCAACAATCACCTTTCTGAAAGCAGTCAGATACCCACTGACCACAGGGATATCGTCAGATTCCCAGGGACCTCCCTCTGTGAGTTGTGTGGCTCTGAAAGTTAGTGATGCAAAGACTCTTCCCCTCAGCCATCACAACATTCATTCTCCAGTTGCAGGTGCACAGCTTTTACCTCCACAGGACCAGTCCTTTAAAGTTAATTGGTTAGCAATGGGTGACCCAAGGTATAGAACTAGTTCTTATCTCCAAGGTCAAGTCCCTGAATAGAGCCTACAGTAAATAGTCATCTGGCTTGTTCACTCTGCTTTAAATCTTTACAGGTCAGATACCAATGTTTGTCTCACTTCTCTTCATCACAGTAGCAGTAGTCAAAACAGGCTATTTCAGGTACAAACTGAGTCTCAAAAATGTACTTGACTAGTAGTGGAGATGTGGAAGCATGCTCTCACCCAGGTCATGCTCAAATCATGGGGCCATAGCACCATCAGAGAAGCACATGCCAGGTGTCTGAGTTTGCCGCCCCTGCCTTCCCTAGGCTGGGCAGAGAGGGAGTCCCAACCAACACCCTCACAGCCATCCTCTTCTCCATCCACCTGGATGGACCACTCCTTCCAATTCCACTATATCCTAAAATGTGAAAGCAAAGCAGCTCCAGGACCCACTGTCTTATCCAGGTAGCATCCATCAGTAAGCTGGCTTGTCTGATGGACAGGCTGTGCCAATGGATTTGGCCAGTGTTGTGAGCTTTTAACACAATTTCTAACACCAGCTCACCACCTTGGCTTTGTAACTCAGTCAGAGGCACGTATGAGATGGCTTAACATAAACAAATACAAAATTAAAAAGCAAAAACATTTTAAAACCCCAGCCAAATGTTTTGGAGATAGTTTTTATTTCTTTAAGTATAGATGGAAATATTTTTTAAATGCTCACAGAATTAATTCCTACAGCTTGAGTCAAATGTGAATTTCTATTTTCCATTTGCAATACATGTGGTGAATTTCTTTAGGACCAGTCTAGTAGACTCTAGGCACTGGGTCTCGCCCATGTTTCAATGGCCTGTGAGATCTCTTACATGACAGAGGTGACTCACTAACTCTTAGCACCTCTTAGCTAAGCTTTTCTGTCCTGCTTTCCAGGAGCAAGAGAGAAAACTTTTTCTCTGAGGTTAGAGAAGAGAAAATTGCCATCCTGAAATCACTAGGCAGTAATAGGGCAATGTCAGGATTTGAACAGGCTGAGAAGCTTCCTCATTCATTCTTTAGCTCACTAGGTCCCCAGTATTTCTCATCAGAATGAGAGAGTAGTCACCGAGCCTAGATCTTGAACCAGTTCAAACTGAGACTTGCATGTCCTGGATATGTGATAGACGTGGTAGAGAAGTAGCCTGAGTTTAACATGAATTCTGGAAGCATGTATGAATATGGAGAAACCATCTCACCACCCTGAACATGATGTCATCAGCTATGAGGCTGGCACAGTGATACCTAGCTCACAAGGCTACTGTCAGTCCCAGGGAGGGGACAGATGCTTAAGGCATGCAATACCCTTTTGTGAAATGCCCTCTCTCCCTGGTCATTATTCACCTGGCAAACAGCTAATTCCCCTCTGCCATGTGACCATTCCTCTGGAAAGCATCTTTATGCCTTTCATTGGGGATTGAGTTCCTCCCTGCTCCTGCTCCTGCCGCCTCCATTGCTAGAAGGGGTGCCTCTACCATAAAATCTATCACATGAGGGAAAACATTTATGTGTACATGTCTCTCTCTCTGGTTCTAGGTCACTCTACTGAAACATCTAGAACTTGAGGCAAAACATTTCGGCTTGTTCACCGCCATACCCTCTGTGGCTAGCACAGAGGAAGCCCTCAGCAAATGAACAAGTCAAGCTGAATGAAGAAGGGAACTTTCTGAAGACAGGAAGCTTACTGAAGCCTGGTTCATCTCTATATTCCCAGAATCTAACATCACGCTTGGCACTGATGGGTACTTGACAGATGTTTATTTTTGCATGATTGGCATGTAAATTAATTACTTAATTATATCATCTGGAAGACAGGCAGTAAGACTCAGATGTAAACAATATCGATTGCATGCTTCTGCCCTGCAAGACTTCTTCTGCCATACAGAGAATTGGTCCCTGTGAATCTGGGAAGTGTCCTTGTTTTGTGCTCTTCCCCCAAGGAGGGATGGATCCTTCCATTAGTTCAAAAGTGGACATATTCCTAACTGCCAGGCATCCAGGGTGCCTTCTTTGCCCATCTGTCTTTCTGAAGAGCTAGTTAAAGGGCTAATCTGCTCTGAATTCCTTTAGTATGGTCTTTGAATGAAATTGTTTGAGTGGATTTAGTCTCCAAATCAACAGAGGCAGAATAAGACTGTCTGCGACTGGCTTCAGATCCGGGATCAGCTCTCTGTGTGTCGCGTGACTTAGGGCACGGATCTCAGCAGGACATCTGGGATGTCTCTCAATGAAGAGATCACACAGGGGTGTTTTCGTACCTGGCCTAGTTGTAATTCTTTGCGTAGCTTCAGGATATACTGAAGTATTTGGAAAAATAAAAGCTGCACCCCCTGCAGACAAAAGGAAAGACAAACATGTGAAGGTCTTTTGTTGTGGCTGTCAATCTCAACATCAGCGCCAAATCTACTTTGCCCTGTGACAACAAAAGGAAGAGCCCTCCTCAAAGCTGCCTTAACAGAGCTCCGGAGAAGTGGACAGGTACACACGTCAGATTCTCAAGATGGATGTGAACTTGGAGCCTTGGCACACACCTGTGCCCCATTTGCTATGAAGTGTTTTGTGTTCTGATTTTATGATTTCTTGATGAAACCCCATCTGCCCCCCAAACCCCACTTCCCGCTGGGCAATCTCATTTTATTAAAAAAATTATATGATGCATGTTTGATTTTTCAAATTGTATAAAAAACCATCATATATTTTACAGAGCTCCTGGAAAGTAGTACCAAGAAATTCTAAGTATTTAATCTAAGAGTATATGGATTTTATTAATAATTAATCAATACACATCTGTATTCAAATGCGTTTTCCCTTTCTCTCGTTTGACCAACACTCATGTTGTTAGCTGAGAAAATTCCCTTTCATAATTCAGTCCATTTGGAACTTGCTGTCCTGATGATTGGTTGCTTCTGTGTTTAACAATAGCAAAATTAAATAACTTTTTTGAAACTTTCACTCCATGGCTAAAGAATTCCTAAATAAATATGAACTTATCAGAAAATGTGCAAGCTCAAAGGTGTTTCCTAAGAAGCGGAAGTAACTTCCTCTGAGTTATCTACTATTTCTGGCACAAGGTCATTAATAGGCTCATGTGTGCAACCAAAATGATTGAAAAAGTGTACTACCAACTTAAAACAGGTTTTTTAAAGCTTCAGATTAAAAAGACAATGCTTTGAATATAGAAGACCATGATAAATGGGCAATTTCACTGTAATACTCAAACTAGGACGCATTCGCTTTTTCTATTTTAAAATAAAATGGTAAATATTGGGAAAACGTATTTCCATGTGAGGGCTGACCATGAGTTAACTGGCTGACTTGAAAGGGGCTATCTAAGACTTCCTGGCACTTCCTATCTCCATCCCTAGCCTGGGTGGTCGTGGAGGGTCCCTGCAGCTAACAGAGTGGGGTGAGCAGCTGGTGGCTATGCTTCCGGAACTCTCTCCATCAGGAAGGAGCAGATGGATGTGAACCAGGACCACCTTCATCCACAGAAAACCCAGCCTCTACTGTGAGCGGGAGGTGAGGGAGGAAGGTTAGCCAGGATGAGGTAAGGTGTTAAACCCTATTTAGGCTCAGGCAAAATGAATACAGAAATAAGTCAAATGCAGGGTCAATGGTTAGAGATAGAAAGCAGGCATTTGGTTAGTGACTAATTTCACATTCTCCAAAATTATAGCAGAGTTTCCCTCTGAACAAAAGCTCTCACAATGTTACAGAAATTCCCTCCTTCTGCCTTTTGTAAACATACAAATTCTGTAGGAAAACAAATCAAATAGCCTAAAAGCTTATTGGAAAGGAAAAATAAAACTCAAACTTATCCTAGCAAATATTTCTTTAAGAATAAAAATGAAAAGAAATTAAAGGAGGCTGCTAAGGGCCCTTTTATATCAAACATGCTTTTATTGTCTACAGAGTCAGCACAGCGAATATATCGGGATTAACAGAAGAAGATTGTACTCTGGCAAATGTGAGCTAAAGTTATGGCTGAAGGCAAATTCTACACGTCTCTTGGTTAAAAAGAACCCTTTGATAATCAAAGGGCAGGTGCACAGGAAGTGCTCAGAAAACCAAAGAGCTTCGCCTTCCTTCAGGCTGTGGAAACTCCTAAGTATTGGAAAGTATCCTGAATCATCTACCTGTGTTCTGTCTTCCTGACACACACTGATTGGTTTCCCACGAAAGCATGCAACCTGTACGCAAGACCCTACGCTCTTGCTAGGAGGCAGGGGTGGGGCCAGTATTACCTGTGTTTCTAGCATGCATTAACCGTGGAGAGTTTTGTAAGGCTTTATCAACATCATCTGAAGTCAAATGTGGAAGAGGAGCTACAAAACAAAACAAAAAGCGACATCAAAATGAAAAAAAAGGGAGAGAATCACCTTTCTTATAAAAAAAAAAAAAAAAAGGAAAGAAAGAGAACCACTCCCCCCTCCCACCCTAACATCATGGGCAGCTTATAACTATTTCCATCAACCTCCTACTTGTTAGCATGTTAAAACCTACATGGGGGCCCATCTTTAATTCAGGGAAGAAGTGGTTGGGAGGCCAGGCAAAGCAATGGAGGAGAATTTACTCCACCTCACTGTCTGTCACACTACTTCCGTCTAAGCATGCTGGACATTGTAGAAATTAAAGCATGCAGCAAACGTTCTGGACTCATGCCAACATGCCATCACATTCTGTCAGGTTAAGCCCAATCACATGATACGAAGTGAAAACTTCCCTTGTTCTGTGTTCAGGTTAGAATACAAAGTGGGGCTTGGTGTAGCTTTAAGGAGAATAAACCCCCTGATTCCTACTAAAAAGGAGGCTTTCCTTAATGTTTCTATTTCAAGTTGGCTTATCATGGAGACTAACTCATGTGTGACCAGTTACTGCTTCCTTTCCTTTTGACATTCCATCTTCTTGGTGGCAAAACCCTGGAGGAGGGAGCTGAGTGCCGAGGTGACTTTTTGGCTTCTCCCGAGAGAGCCGACTACTTCTCACCAGCTGATGTGGCCAGGGTGTTGTCCCGCTAAGTCATTGCATACCAAGCCTGTGGTTCTCTCAGATCCCCAATGGGAACTGGAGGAGGGAAGGAAGATGCTGTCGACACACCTGTTTGAACCCTCTGAGGCTCAGGTCATAAGACCCATAGCCACAGCCATCTATCCTTGGAGGAAGGGGGCAGCTTACTCTCTCTGAGGTAGTGGAGGTGTGAGAGAAGGATGTCGGCGTTGTAGCTGGGGGTGAGCCTCTGGAAGTCGTCCTTGGTCATCTTGCACAGTTCCTTCCCGTCGATGTTCTGGAATAACAAGATGTTGACATCTGGGAGGCCATATTCCTTCACCGCCCACTCCAGCCACTGCCGCACATGGTCTGTACTCCACAGCGTAGGATCTGAAAGGGGTGGAAACAAATTCAGTCAATTCCTGAAGCCAGGCGTCTGCATCTGGGGCAGATCCCCATCCAGGAGGGATTTCCCACCGGCTGCCTTCCGCAAGCGCAGCCTCCAGCCAGCCTCCCTGGCTACCCAGGAGAGCATCTCGGGGGGAAAGACAAATGCTGCCTCACATCCATAGGTCATTGTCTTTTGAGTGAATAGTTCTGGAATCTTGGGATTATTCACATCACCCACCCTCTCTGTTGCTCAGACAATCTCAAATTTCCTGTAGGCATGAGATTTTTAAAATTCTTTTTCCTCACGCACGTCCATTTTTATGTATTCATTTGAAAAAGAATAAGAAGAGTAAACTTCCTTTCCTTAAAAAACTACTGATATATTTATATGGAAATAAGAGTTAGCAACACGTCAGGAAGGTGCTAATTACAGACCACAACAACAGCAAAAATAATAACAGTATGTATGCAAAATACTGAAAAATACTGACCACAGAATTGGAAATGAAATATAGATACACTAAGACTCTAGCCCCTCCTGTGAGCCAGCCTTCCTCATAGAGAGCTGTCAGTTCCAGACTTTTCCTACAGGGTGTTTGGTTTTGCAATTAACCAGCACCTGCAGGAGTGGGGTTGGTGAGTGGTTTTTGCACTCCACAGCTGGCCACCGAGCACAAATACCCCACAGGATGCAGGCCACGTCGTCACACCCCACTGCCACCTACGGGACAGGGAGGGCAGGGCCCTGGGGAGAAGGAGCAGGTGATCTCCAACAGAAACGCCAGCGGGGACATCCGTGGTAAACACCCTCAGTGGTAGGGTCTTCCGAATGTGTGCTAAATGGGGCAGCTGCTCCCTTGGGTCCTGCACCCTGAGACACCTGGCCAGAGAGCTGGAGCCCTGAGTTTTAATACCACCATTTCTTCACTTTCTGGACCTTGCTGTGGGCAGCTGCTTCTCCTTCCTCTGTCTGTCCCATCCGTAAACTAACAGCACTGACCTCAGTTCCCTGGACAAGCCCTTGGGGGTCAGGCATGCCAGGATGTTCCAATCCTCTTGAATGAAAGTCAGCTGTGGGAGTCACTTTTTAGCTAACATTTTCAGATCCTTGTTTGGTCCCACTAATATTTTAGGCTACTCAAGAATGGAGCATGCAGTATGCTGTTGAAATACATTGTTAGGTTTACAGAGATAAACCACAATAATTGTGAGAAATAGCCAGCCAGTCATACACCCAGAGTTCTCTTACTCTCCCTCCTTCCCCCACTCCTTCCTTCTTTTCTCTCCCCCTTTCTTCCTTCCAGCTTCACAGAAGAAAGAAATTATTCCAGGTCCAGTACAATCTACCCATCCCCATTCCATTCTCCTACTGCAAATACTGATCCTGAGGTTAGCAGTTAGTGGTTATAAGTAACCACTATCCTGAAGTTAGTACATATTTTAATATTTTTACAATTTAAACTACATATATTGTTTTGTGTTTTTAAAGTGAACATAAATGATATCTGATTTACTATCAGCACTCAATGTTATAATTTCAAGACGCAGCCAAGTTAATTCACAAAGATATACTCAATTATTAAGGAGCTCTTGGGCCTCCCCCAGTCCCAATTTATTTACTGAACGTCCCCTGTCCATCTCCCTGCATACGCATGAAGGAGTTCTCATTGGTCCACAGCCTGGGGTCCTTGTTGGAATCACTTGCGGAGACTGAAAAACTAGTGATGCCTGGTCTCCCCAGGGAGAGTCTGTTTGAATTAGGCTGGAGAGCAGTTGGGCATCACAATTGATAGGAGCTCCCTCAGGTGACTATATAACACGCAGCCAAGGTTCACACCATCTGCTCTGGGCCTCACGACTCCAAGGGTGGTCCTCCAATCCGGCAGCAGCAGCATCACCTGGGAGCTGATTAGAAATGCTGACTCTCAGGCCCCACCCAGACCTGTGGAACCAGCATCCACATTTTCGCATGAAACTTGGGAACACACTGACCTAGGCTGAGTACCCAGATGTGGGATTTCTGAGTTACAGGGCACATCCATCTTCAACGTGACCAGCTAGCATTAGATGTCTACCAATGTTAAAACACCCACATTCTCACTTAAAAATCAGCGCACAGAAACTGAAAACTAAAGAGAACTCTGGTTTTGCTGCAGAGAGAATATCAACAAAAACTCCAACGGCGGCAATGACAGAAAAGTGTACATATTTCTTTGCCATCCAAACACTTGAAAACATGTAGTTAGTCTGTGAAAACTGTAGATATGGAAAGTTAATGTCACGCAGCTAATTGAAGTTCAGATGACTCTTTGTCATTGGGTAAGAATTTGGCTTTCAGGGATAAAATGTTTCTTTTTTTATGACATGTCAGAATTCCTCTTTCTACAAAAATGGATCACACTGAAGTCTTAGGACAAGTTCTTTTTACCTTCGCTTCTGTGCAGAGGATGGTTTGCTCAGCCCTTGCAGAGAGAAGGCCCGCCTTCCACCATCTTACCCAAGTCATTCCCTGTAAGTTCCATCCTTTGATGTTAGCCAAAACCACCTTTTTGTTTTCTTTTAACAACATGGGAGGGCTTTTTTTTTTTTTTTAATGTAACAACTGTACTTCCTAGAAATAATTCCATTCTGGGAATAGACTTTCTTCTCTTAATGGTGGAACCGGATATTCTCAAAATGATACATAAACAATTTGTCTGAAAGCCACCAGGTTCATTTTAAAATGGGGAAAGGAGAAGTCTAATCTCACTGAGATCCCTTGATGTGCCCCTTAATTAGTTTCACTCATCAAGCCAAGGGCTATCATGGCCCAATCAATCAGCTTTCCTTTAAGGGAATCAGGTGCAAAACCCCATAAACCAAGTCCTCAACCTGTATTGTACTTATCTCTACAAATCTCACTCTGAGTCAATACAAGACTCTTCTGGAGTTCTGCTGATAGAGTATAAATGTCCACAACCTTTGTGATGAACAACACAACAGTACATCTCAAATGTCTTCAAATGGGTGCAGATTCCCTGGCTTAAAAATTCCATTTCTAGAAATTTATCCTAAGGAAATAATGCAGGATGTGCGCAATGATTTATTGTCAAGGATGTTCTTTGTAGTGTTGTTTATAATAGCAAAACATTGGAAACACCCTAAATGTCCAGCAAAAGAAAACTCGCTTTGTAATATATTCAGGAATGTTCCTGTGATATTAAGAGACTGAAAATTAGGCTGTTGAAATATATTTATGGATATAAGAAAGTGTTCAAAGTATATTAAATTTTAAAATTTCAAAATAGTATTGCAATATCATTGTATTTTGCAAAGATATATAAATATCTGCAGAGAAAGAAATTCAGAGGGAGATACAGCAAAATGTGAATTGTTGTCTCTGAGGGAAAGGAGATGGGAAATTTTAGATTTTTCATTTTCACTACACTATATCTTCTCATTTTTCTATAATAAATATGGAATCCTTGGGTTAACATTACAGTATTTATAAAAAATGTATTCTCTGTTTTTAAATCAAAACATGGTCTCAAAAAAGACCATAAGACTAAATATATATACATATATATACTTAACATATATTTTATATATACTATATATATACCACAGATATATATGTGAAAGTATTAATACTTTCTAAAATACTTTATAAAAAGTATTTTTAAAAGTATAAAAAATAAAAAATAAACAAAAATAAAAGTTAATAAAAATGAAACTATTTATAAAAAGCATTTTATAAAAAGTATAAAAAGTCTACTAAAATATTTTATAAAAATATTTTTATAAAATATATAATATATATAAAATATATACTCATATATACTATATATATATATATATATACACACACTACTTACATATTATACATGTGAAAGTATTTTTATAAAATTTCTTTCAAGGGTATAAAGCATTAGTTTCAGTTTTTTTTACATTTCGTTAATACGGATTGCTTTATTTGAAAAGGGAAAAATTACATGAAATCAGAACACTCCCATATCCTTTTAGGATTTGATCTCCACAGCTCTGCCCTAGAAGTTTATAAGCAAACAATAGTAAAAACAAAAAATAGCCACTTGGTAGCAGAAATGAGGGCATTCCTTTTCTCCTGTGCACCGGCACCACTGTCCTGGACCCATGCTGGAGGTGCTGCAATACTGGACAGTTTGCAGGGGAAAAGCCCAGATTCCTCAGCATGAAGCACACAGACCTCTGTTCCATGGGTCCCACTGTCTTCATGGGTGTCATTCCCAACCATTCCTCCTACACCCTACATTTCCTGAGCCAACGCCCCTGTGCCTGTGCCACATGCCACCCACAGCATGAAGGACTAGTGCCTTCTTGTGCCCTCACCTACACTCACCACCTCCTTTGGGCATCTGTCCTCGATCCTCTCACGGAGGAAACACTTAACGAATTTCTGGACAGAGAAGTGATAACAAGACTGAAGACCTAGTCTCGCCCACACTGAACTCCGCCTCCACTACCTTGGCCAGGCATGGATGCTGCAGCTATCGATGATGGTTTTTAGAGTTCAGGTCAGTGCACTGGGTCCAGGCTGCCATGTTTTGGCCCTAACTCACCTTTTAAATCCATGGAGAGCCCCAGTAGTCTCTCTACTCTCCTCCATGGCCCATGATATCTCAGCAAAGCTTAATGGCTTCTGTCACACTAGGAATCATAGAAAGGGGCTCGAGAGGTCCTATGAGATTCAGCAGGCCTGTCTTTCCTTGTCCCCAACCACATATGTGCAGGAGGAAGGCGGGGGGGGGGACTACAGCTTGAGCCCCAGCAGAGGCATCGCCTTTGCCTATGTTTAGGTGCAGCCTTCTGCCCTGGGTAGGAACACCTGTTGCCTCCAGGTAGCAGCGTGATCGGAACCTGTCATTTAATTTTACAACTGGACTTCGTTTTTCTCTTCTATAAAATAATGTGAAGAATTTCAGGTCTGAGAAATGACTCAAATAGGATAAGAACTAAGATAGATTTAATGCAAGTAAAAGTCATTAAGCATTATGCATATAGTCATATGCACCAGTACTACAGAGATTCCAAAGTAGCCAAGAACAAGAGGGACACTAAGGATCCACTGAGAGAGACGGCTATGACCACAGCCACAAAGTAGAATTAAGACTCCGTGATCCGAGCAGGAAGCGGAAGTGCAGAGAGGCAGCACCAACCAGGAAAAACAGGAAAGGCTTACCAGGAGAATGAGCTTGGATTAACAACCAGGATTTTTGACATTAGTAGAGAGAAGCTATTTTGTTCAGGGGAACGACTTAGCCCAGCCTCATCCTACATGGGCATGAAATATATGACATATTTAAGGAAAAGAGAGAAATTTGGTGTGGTGCAGTGGGGGATTTCAGAGAGAGCACAGCAACATATGAAGACGGGGATGAAAGTTGGGCTCAGATCAATAAGACCCTTGAGTATCTTGCTAACAAGGTTGGATTTTCATATCTAGAGATTTCAGAGTAACTGAAAATTTCTGATAAATTTTTAAAAATCTTAAATAATACCAATCACAGAAAACTTGGTGATGAAAATAAAAAGCTTTATTGGGAACCCAAATACCCACATTTAGATCCTTATTCAACCATTTATTAGAGGTAAACGTCAACCTCTCTGGAATTTGTTTTATATTTTTCTGTGGGTAATTAAATGAAATGTTAGGGAAATAGAAAATAAATGAGATAATGGATGTGAAAGCACTTTGCCAACAATAACATATTGCAGAAAAAGAATGCATCCACACACTGGATTCTGCATTGCAAACTGCTAAAACGGAAAGAGAACAAAATCTATTATCACAGGGGCAGCTTCTTCCTTAAGACACAAAAGTCCAATTTATCATTTTATTTTAAGAAACTTTTGGAGGTGCTTCTGTCAGATGAATCCTAAGCCACTGAAGATAAGTTGTTCGTTTGCAGCCTTTCATTCCAATTGTTTTGAAAACATCTCTATCATCATTCTACATTTCATGGACACCAAAATGGTAAACAGTCACAGCTCAGGCTGAACGGAAGAAGCCATCACTCTCTGATGCCTCTTATTTGTATCTTCAGTTACATGGTTATTATGAAATCTACTTCAGTAATTTGGAATTTAAAAAATAAATAAAAGCAAACTGTTACAGAGTTCTGGAGTTGTACTATTAATGTACTCTATGTGGCGTGGGAGTTGGGGGATAAGCAGTGGGTGGGAGGAAGGCTGACATTTAAAAAAAATATTTTCATGAAACAGGATTCTGACCTAGTAGAGTTTCACTGTTGCCAGGAAAATACTGAGTAGATATTTAAATCAGGCAAAGGGGTACTGCATTGCCAAAGACATACTGTGCCTTTGTGAAACAAAATGCCTCACACAGGCAGACATCCTATTTCAGAGACCCCTTTAGAGAAATGAATAGAAGATTAAATAAAAACCAAATTGGTGATAATATAAGTCCTGCATGTCATTATTATTGAATAATATCAATGTAAAATATTAGCTTCCCAATAGAAAAAAATTACTCTGGGTTATGAAAAAAACATCAAAAAAATAAAAATAAAAAATAAAATGTACCTCTAAGCCATATCACAAGCCTAGTGAGGTCTTTGTTTATAAAACCAGGTCCCCTGGAACCAACCCAAATGCCCATCGACGACAGACTGGATAGGGAAAATGTGGCACATATACACCATGGAATATTATGCAGCCATCAAAAACAATGAGTTTGGGTCCTTTGTGGGGACATGGATGAA